>NC_088417.1:28128830-28381330 GCF_034236695.1 Oncorhynchus nerka
TAGCGGTTAATGTGAGGCGTACATCAGTGGCGATAGGGTTAAGGTTAGGTGTGGACTCCCGAAGGTTAACAGTCAGGCGGGCACCCCCACAGGGTTAGGGTCAGGGCACGGCCTACCAGGGAATGCTTTTTTCAAACCAAGCTCAACACGGTTAAGGTAGAGGCTTCTGTTAAACCTGGATGTGGATATCAAGCGCGCACACACACGCACACACACACACACACACACACACGTTTATCAATCAAGCCTCAGGCCAGATCATAGCATGATTTCTGGATATAAATGACATTGTTAACTGAATGGACAAAAGGCAACATTGTGCTGCCCTTTTCCTTGACCTGTCAAAGGCTTTTGACACTGTTGACCACTCATTAATAATTCAAAGATTGGTTTAAAAACTTCCTGACAGACAGACTCTATCTGAACTACAGTCTGCTTTCATTGTTTAACAGAACACCTTTATTGTCCTTTAATTAGCATTGAATGTGGGTATACCTAAGTACATGTTGTTTCTTGAACGTACAAATGACTAATGATTGAAACACACAGTATGTAGTTTGGATGGGTCCCTGCATACAAATATCTGGGCATCTGAATTGATGAAAAGCTGTCTTTTCAAAAGCATATTGACGAGTTCAATAGTTAGTTAGTTAGTAATGTGAATGTTTTTCTTAAGTCTCTTTGTAATTTTGTATATTTGTATTCTATTGTATTTTGTAAATCGTGTTCATGCAGGGCTCTCTTGTGAAAGAGACCTTGGTCTCAATGGGACTTCCTGTTAAAATAAAGGTTAAAACATTTTTTTGAAACACACACAGGCATATTGGCATCAGGTGGAGCACTGCATGGAGAGGAGAATGAGTGCATCACGTGTGGACAGACAGGGGTTTAGTGTTGGTCCAGCTATAATACAATTACTCGGTGTGTTTGTTTTTCTGGGTCATTTGTTACATGCAGGGATTAGAGATTGTAGCAGATCGAGTCAGAGATGGTGAGAAGGGGGAGAGAGAGAGAGAGAGAGAGAGAGAGAGAGAGAGAGAGAGAGTGGGAAGGGAGGGAGGAGAGGAATGGAGTGAAGGAGGTGAAGCAAGGACATCAAATATTTTTATTCCAAGTTTTAAGACTACATAAATACCCATCACAACCTCAGCCTTAGTTCAAAAATAAATACAAAATATGACATGGGAGTGATTGGCTGAGGAATACTATTATGACAGCCAATCAAAATGACAGAAATCTGACCTGGGTGAGAAATGCCTTTATGATAGCCAATAAAAGCCGACTTCCATCTTCCATGGCATATTAACCCTACAGCTGCATTGGCTGATGATACATTAACAGAGAGACAGAGGGGTTAACAGACTGACAGGGTCTCCGGTCCTGTAAGTGAGCAGCTGATGAGATGATAAAGGGTCTCCTCTTTGACAGGCATGACAGATAGATCAATCTGAAAGATGGGATGGTTTCACACAGGTAAACATAAATGGCACCACATTCCCTATATAGTACACTATTTTTGACCAGGTTCAATAGCCTCTGGTCAAAAGTAGTGTACTATTTAGGGAATAGGGTGTCATCTCAGACGAAGGCAAGAGTGCCCTTCCTGTCATAGGTGTAGCTACTAAGAAATTAATGTTAAATTGTGATTGTTTACACAGTGAACTTTATCTTTTGTACTATCTAAACAATTCCTTTTAGCCAAATTCATATTCATGCCATAAACACACACTAAAACACAACCCTTGTGAATGTTTTAAGTAGAGAAACGGAGTAAATGAAAAACGACAGACAGTCGCCTGCCATCGCTGGCTAAGACAGATATTAAGGGGCCCGGGCACTCTGGCCAAAGTAATCCCATAAATATAAGTTGTTCCCTTGGCTGGGTCGGCAGCTTGGCTCCCAAGGCTGGGGCCCTTGATGTGGCCTGATTGTATATGATCACTGAGCTACGAAGCTACGGCCAAATCCATCACAGCTGTGCTTTTATGGGCCTCTACTGACTAATGGTCACAAGCATGCGCACCCACGCAAGCATGCATATGTTTACACACGCAAGCACAAACGGACACACACACACACACACACACACAGAAGCCTGTTTACATTTGATCTCCTCTCTCAGTGATAATATTTGGAGTCATCCAAAGGTTACGTTTCTATTTCAAACAGTCACTTTCAAAATGGGGAGCGATGGGGTTGAGAGAGCTGAGGCTCTCATCGAAAGAACCAGAGACACAACACAACAGAAGAGGCCAAAGGGAAGAAATAGTGTGCATCCCAAATGGTACCCTATTGCCTAAAGTTCACTACTTTACATAAAAATGACTTTTGAAGCCCAACATAATGAACAAAGCATTGTTTATGTCAGGTCCACATTGGGTAGACATCAAATTACTATGAAATAATACCATATTTCAGTTGTGTATATTACTTTTTATTTGATTTCTTTATTTTTCATTCCTTAAAGTCATCATCTCATCTCTGTTCAGTAAGTAGCAGTCAAACAGCCAGACAATGTTATCTCTGTACACTTCATACTGTTCTGTCTTTAATCATCCTATTTAGCTAGACTAGCTACAGAGTTGTCTTCCAAAATCATTTGACTAGTTCTTCAAAGTAGACAAGGCATACTTTCACGAACTGTCTCTCTCCCTCTCTCTCATCATTGTGTTGTGTACATTCCTCTCTCATGCGGTCTGTGTGTATCTAACCTAACGTAGCAGGAGTAAAAGGGAATCTATCTCTGCCTGAGCTGGAAAAAACAGGTGCAATAGATTATGGTCGTTGTAGTTAATGACCACATTTCTGCACTGAACTAGGTTGAATATTTGCTTAATGAACACTACAGCTCCCTTCAGCCCAGCGTCCCACACATAGCCGTAGGAAGTAGCACCCCCTGAAAAATCATCATAAAAAAAATCATATATATATATTATATTTCAAAAAAATAAAAAATGTTTTCCAGTCCTGCATTAGTGGACCGATATATAGCCCTCTGTAGCACGGGGAACCCCCCCAAACAACATAACAAAATCACTCCCTTTAGGGGTGATGGAATGAAGTGGGGAGTGATATGTTACTGTTTATTAACCGACAGCTACGCTGTGATGTGTCAACAAAACAACATAACAAAATCACAGCATCCCCCCCCAAACAACATAGTTCCTGAGTTGATATTTCCCATTAATGATTTGAGAAAACAAACTAAATGGAATTCCAGTAATTGAACCGACGCTGGTCAATTAGTTGTTTCCGTCACGCTCACGGACGTTAGTTTCTTCTCCTCAATAAGTCTGAGTACCTCCCTGACCCATCACCAAACGTGAAGGGACTTCAAGGAGGGCAGTCTCAGACTAAAGTATGTAGTGAACGACAGCGGGAGAATTTAGTGTGAGTGGTCAGGCTACTATGATGAAGCCATGGACTCCTATGTGTTTACAGATTCGTAAGAACTGGTCCTTCTCAACAGCGCAGACCATGAACCACCACCATCCAACTACCTCTCTTGGAGGTGGGGAGTGAGGGGGTAATTCACAGATGGATGGATGGGGAGGGGGATACTATTTAAACATCAGCCATCCATTTCCTTCCTTCCTAAAAACAGCCTACGATCCGTGATCAATCTTTCTATTTGCGCCCCAAACAAAATGCGAGCCCCCGAGTAGCAAGACCTTCAATAAACTTTGACTTTTAATCAAAAGTATTTTACAAGCACTCCCTTCAGGGGTGATGGAATGAAGTGGGGAGTGATATGTTACTGTTGATTAACCGACAGCTACGCTGTGATGTGTCAAGCCTCTCAAGGCTCCAGACTTACCATTACAACTCTATCAACCAAGTTGCGTCTCAAATGGCACCCTATTCCCTATATCGTGCACAACTTTTTGACCAGAGACTTAGGGCCCTGGTCAAAGGTAGTGCACTATATAGGGAATAGGGTGCCATTTGAGACAGCAAACCAAGTGTCCCCCTTTACTCCCCATGCCATTCTCTTTCCCTTCCCCCTCGGCACAGTGTTTCTGCAAGTCACCCTCAATAGTCACCCTCAATAGCCTGTCAGACTCCAACCAACCGTAGATTACAGTGAATAACTATTGAGTTATGGCAGACATAAATTAAGTGGAAATAAATTACACATTGCTTAGAGGGAAGAACAGTTTATTTATTTCCTTGAGGTTCTGACATTTTTGCAGCGAGCAACTATTTATGTAAGGATGGTTATCAGAGGGCAAACGTGAACTGAACGCTTGAGCTACAAAGATAGTCACACTAAACACACACACACACACACACACACACACACACACACACACACACACACACACACACACACACACACACACACACACACACACACACACACACACACACACACACACACACACTGCTCGTTTGTTCCCCAAAAGCACCTCAGGAAGTTCAGGCGACAGCCCTCACTCCACCCTGCACTCAGAGATAAACCACAACTCATTTCAGTCCCCTCCATCTTACTGGGGAGAAGAAAGGAAGGGAAAGGGGGAAGGAGGGAGGAGGAGAGATGAGGGCATAGAGACTCACATCTTCACCTTGCCATTATAGACACACACAAAACCAATCCAAAGTCCATCACACACACACTTGCACACACACACACACACACACACACACACACACACACACACACACACACACACACACACACACACACACACACACACACACACACACACACACACACACACACACACACGCACACGCAAACACACACACACAATTACGGAACCCTTTAATCTCCCCTGGCCCCTGTAGATGGGAGGCTTATCAAGAGGCCCTTTGCTTTCACTTTCCTCTCAGCTTTTTGGTTGAGTAGAGGGTGGGATGGATGGAGGGATGGAGAGAGCGAGGGCAGCTTCTATCCATCAATTTAAGGTCTATGCATGCTCTGAAAATCTTTCCTTCCAATCTGGCTTGTTCTCTGAACACCGGGCAACAATAATGTCAAACAATATATGAATAGTTTAATTCCAAAACACTATATATCCATTTTCAGAAATGTTGGCAAATTAGCTTTTATTGTTTAAAGAGCTTATGAAAGTGTGTTTTTCCCCATCTAATCATGGTATGAGGTTGTTCAATGACAGACATTGTTCAATGACAACCAAATGTATCGCTGTGGTAGCCATAATGATTAAGTGTGCCTGGAATTCTAAATAAATCACTGACAGTGTCACCAGCAAAGCACCCCCACACCATCACTCCTCCATGCTTTGCGGTGAAAACCACACATGCGGAGATCATCCGTTCACCTACTCTGCGTCTCACAAAGACACGGCGGTTGGAACCCAAAATCTCAAATTTGGACTCCAGACCAAAGGACAGATTACCACTGGTCTAGTGTCCATTGCTGTGTTTCTTGGCCCAAGTAAGTCTCTTTTTATTATTGGTGTCCCTTAGTAGCAGCAATTTTACCATGAAGGCCTGATTCACGCTGTCTCCTCTGAACAGTTGATGTTGAGATGTGTCTGTTACTTGAACTCTGTGAAGCATTTATTTGGGCTGCAATCTGAGGGGCATTTAACTCTAATGAACTTATCCTCTGCAGCAGAGGTAACTCTGGGTCTTCCTTTCCTGTGGTGGTCCTTATGAGAACCAGTTTCATCATAGTGCTTGATGGTTTTTGCAACTGCACTTGAAGAAACTTTCTAAGTTCTTGGAATTTTCTGTATTGACTGATCTTCATGTCTTAAAGTAAAGATGGACTGTCATTTCTCTTTGATTATTTGAGCTGTTCTTGCCATAATATGGACTTGGTCTTTTACCAATAGGGCTATCTTCTGTATACCATCCTTACCTTGTCACAACACAACTGATTGGCTCAAACACATTAAGAAGGAAATAAATTCTACTAATTCTTCTAATAAATTATTTTTTATCAAGGCATACCTGTTAATTGAAATTCTTTCCAGGTGACTACCTCATGAAGCTGGTTGAGAGAATGCCAAGAGTGTGCAAAGCTGTCATCAAGACAAAGGGTGCTACTTTGAAGAATCTCAAAAATAAAATATATTATGATTTCTTTAACACTTTTTTGGTTACTACATGATTCCATATGTGTTATTTCATAGTTTTGATGACCTCACAACTTTTCTACAAGGTATAGAAAATAGTAAAAAATAAAGAAAAACCCTGGAATGTGTAGGTGTGTCCAAACTGTTGACTGGTACTGTATATTTTAAATGTAATCAATATGAGGGAGGCACAATACTGTGAGAGAAAAAGTAGTCAGGTGAATGTGAATATTTTTCAGTCATTCAGAAAAGAGATGCAGTGAAATGTTGAAAGATTTGACGTAAAACAAGAAAGTTGTTAAATTGACTACAGGAAAATGAGATCAACAGATCAACTTGTGTGCTACATCACAAACCATGAAATGAGCAAACGCGTGTGCTACATCACAAACCATGAAATGAGCAAACGCGTGTGCTACATCACAAACCATGAAATGAGCAAACGCGTGTGCTACATCACAAACCATGAAATGAGCAAATGCGTGTGCTACATCACAAACCATGAAATGAGCAAACGCGTGTGCTACATCACAAACCATGAAATGAGCAAACGCGTGTGCTACATCACAAACCATGAAATGAGCAAACGCGTGTGCTACATCACAAACCATGAAATGAGCAAACGCGTGTGCTACATCACAAACCATGAAATGAGCAAACGCGTGTGCTACATCACAAACCATGAAATGAGCAAACGCGTGTGCTACATCACAAACCATGAAATGAGCAAACGCGTGTGCTACATCACAAACCATGAAATGAGCAAACGCGTGTGCTACATCACAAACCATGAAATGAGCAAACGCGTATGCTACATCACAAACCATGAAATGCATAAACGGGAAACATTTCAGCTGGAAGGCCACAGGCTGAGGAGCATTCCAAATTAGCAAACCAAAAAGCACACATGTTTGTAACAAAAATATATACAAAATTCTGACGAGGATAGAAAAACAAAAGCACCTGGATGGCGTGTGTGTGTGTGTGTGTGTGTGTGTGTGTGTGTGCGTGCGTGCGTGCGTGCGTGCGTGCGTGCGTGCGTGCGTGCGTGTGTGTGTGTGTTTGTTTGAATACACCAGCAGGTGTGAGAAGACAGATCGGATCGACTACGGCAGGATGGCCTGAGATTTAAGCTGATTCCAACTGGGCAGTGTGTTTGAATTAGATCATCAGGAAGGAAGGCCACACTGACGCCTATTACATCCAACACCACATACGTGTTCACATTGCTAACGGGCAGATATGAGTTTAGGTCATACAGCAATCGACTGAGTGAGAGCTTCAGCAATATCTGCTACACACTACACAAAGTACATGGCGTCAGCAATAGCTGTTACACACTACATAAGTATAGCTTCACAGTCATTTGAACTCAGTTGGAATGTCTGTTGAATTGATGTCTTCTATTTGTCTGAGGTATTTCAGTCACTTTAACCCACACCTCTTCACACAGTGCACCTGCTTGACTTCAAGCCAGCCAATCTTAATACCTCAATGCTTTGTTTGTCCGTCAATGTCAGAGATGGACGAAGACATTGCATTAGAACTCCAGTCCCCGTAGAGGCTTTGGGGTAACAAACACCACCCTCACAAGGCGCCACCAAAAAGGCACATTGGACAAAAAGAACTGATCCAACAAATGTCTGTCCTCTATCATGACAAAGAGAGTAGAACGTTCTCCCCAAAGGGACTGAGGAACTCACTATGATAATAGTTCAGCAAGTGTTTCTGGTACTACCTCATCACTGAGCGTAATGACAAAGCAGTGGATCCAAATCATTAAATCAGCCGGCTGAAATAAAAGCCACGCTCTGTGCCTGGTCAGTCTCAAGAAAGATACTGATTCACAGGAGAAAATGAGACCTAACAACGTGGAATAATAGGTTTGAGGTTTTTAGTTTGCACTGCAGACGCCTTGGCCAATCAATGGCTAAGCGATAATGCAATCAAGAGATGGAGTCCATACCTGAAAAGCTGCCTGAAGACAGAAGCTGGACCGATCGATAGGGGACTGGGAGAGAAGCCTGCTATACTTTGAAGTACACCACTGCAGATTTTGAGACCAGGGCTGAATATAATATCTATCAAATGGTATTCTGTTTGGGTCCGAGTTTCAGAGCCCCAGAAAGGTAGTGAGCTGTTGGTTTGTATCTGTAACTGGAAGCTGATGCAGGAGGAGATGCTGGCTGATGGTTGATAGTGATGCTGGCTGATAGTTGTGAACATTGCTCAGAGCACTGATGTGATGGGGAACAGCTGTGATGGCTGCTGTTCTTAGTAGCCCCCTCCATCTCACGTCAAACCACATACGCAGTCAGGGAGCCGAAGCCACATGGAACACACACACACATCCACACACACACACACACACACACACACACACACACACACACACACACACACACACACACACACACACACACACACACACACACACACACACACACACACACACACACACATATAGCTAAAACAGACAAAGCTCATGTCAGGTAACTCTCAGCATGACATTTGTGTAGTTGTTAGTTGTTGTCCCATGACATATCAGAGGATTGACTGTCTGAAATGCCTGTCTTTGAAGACCCAAAGCTTAAGTCCTTCTGTGATGTGAAGTCACTCTGTGGAGTTTCATTCTGCTGATGGAAACCATGGATGACTCATGTGTTGCTCCAGAGTGTGAATTACGTGGGGAAAAGGGGAGGAGAATGAGAGATATGAGCCCCGCTAAACTCAACAAAAGCCATACTTTGGGGGTGTCTAAATAATACTAATTTAACCATTCCCCTATTTCTTTAAAACACAATGTTGTACTTATACAGTGATACAATTGAAAATATAAGCTCATTTCAAATTAAACAAACAGCCCCAACTCTCTGTCATGGTTTAAAAAACAAATCCCACGTGGCTGCACTTGTCATCCCGGGACAGTCTGGTATTACCTGACCTTTTTTCACAAAAGGTCAATTTGTTAGTAAGAGGCATCAATTCATTTAGGCTACAAGTGTAGGCCCAATGACAATTGCAGTGTGACTTTTCAGTGTTTTGTAATGGCGTGTACACAGTTTGGATGCTGGAATCATTTTGGAGTGGACGAACTTGCGCAGGTAGCCATTTCAAAGTGATTTGTCGGACAATCAGATGACTGCGTTCATGCCACATTAAAAGGTCATTCATGTTTACCATTAAATGACATGTCTTAACTATTAGCCCCCCCCAAAAAAATGTCACATAGGAGCCCCCCCTACACACACAAATGTCACATTATAATTCAAACTTTGTGTTAGTCACAAAGGAAATACTACCATACTGGTGTTCTAATACTGCAGTTGAAGAGTTTGGCACGAAATATGTCATTACAAACGCATTTGTTTTTTAGACACAAGTCAATGACGTAATAGAAATAAGATTACTCTAGTATTGAACATATTGTAACGCGGTTCTTCCGGTGAAGGAGAGGCGGACCAAAATGCAGCGTGGTTATAATTCATGGTTCTTTAATAAAGAAACTATACATGAATAAACTACAAAAACAATAAACGTGAAAACCCGAAACAGTCCCGTGTGGTACAAATACTAACACAGGAGACAACCACCCACAAAACCCAACACAAACCAGGCTACCTAAATATGGTTCCCAATCAGAGACAATGACTAACACCTGCCTCTGATTGAGAACCACATCAGGCCAAATATAGAAATAGACAAACTAGACATGTAACATAGAATGCCCACTCAGATCACACCCTGACCAAACAAAACATAGAAACATACAAAGCAAACTATGGTCAGGGTGTGACATATATGTTGCATTGATGGCATTTAACAACATATCACAGACTATAGACAGCCATTATGTGTTGTTTTTAAGTTTGAGAACTGGAGTTTAGAAATGGGGGCATCCCTCCCTTGTAACATTCTTGTCTTCGTCATGCATCACATTCTGCTAAAGGACGTCTAAGCTGTTAATTGTCATTTTGGGGAATATGCAATGATTACTTACATTGCTTTAGGCTAGTTTTGGAGAGCAGTTCGACTTTTAATTACCACAGAAACTAATGAAAAATCTACCACAGTCATAAAAGACATTGAAATTCATTGAAACTCCAGCAATGCCAGACAGACAGTCCTGATTACCCCTGTTGGCAAATATCCTCTCCCTCGCTATCTCTCTCTCACACCCAGCCATTAAATGACAGATGCTCTGATTCTCGCTACATTTCTGCCTCTCTTCCCAGGTTGAAATAAAGTTCTGTAACGGCCTTGTGGCTCGTCATTGTGGCACGCCCAGAGTTTAATCAAACAAAATAGCCTCCACAAAGAGTGACTCATCATAGTTTTACCTAAATACTATCTCATCTGGAGAAGGTGTAATGTCATTAGGGTGATGATGCATATGGCCAAGGTGCAAGCAGGGTTTTCTGTAGCCTTAGTCAACTGTTTCTGTTTTAACTGAATCACAGAGTCACAGAAAGTATTCAGTGTTGATAGACAAGTTTAGCTTCTCATTCTAGTTATCTTCTGGCACCTCTTCCGGAGTGTTTGGGCACCAGGAGGAATGTGAAGAGTGACACTCTGAATGTGAGAGAGAAAGTGTGAGCGACCCTATTTATGGTGCTTATTGTGTATAATGAAACAGCCAAGTGCCGACTGATAGAGACACTGACATTAAACCACAATCTATCTACAGTGGGTAGATTTTTTCACATTTTGTGAAATTAGAAAGTGGGATTAAAATGAGTTTAAAAGTGAGGTTTTTTTTATTAATGAAAAATCAAACACTAATATACCTTGATTAGATAAATATTCACCTAACTGAGTCAATAAATGTTTGAAACACATTTAGCAGAGATTACAGATGTGAGTCTTCTTTGGTTAAGTCTATAAGAGCATTGCACACCTGGATTGTACAATATTTGCCCATTTATTCTTTTTAAAATTCTTCAAGCTTTGTCAAGGTGTAGGGGATCATGGCCAGACAGAAATGTTCAAGTCTTGCCATACATTTTCAAGCATATTTAAGTCAAAACTAACTTGGCCACTCGGGAACATTCCCTGTCTTCTTGGTAAGCAACTCCAGCTTAGATTTAGCCTTGTGTTGTACGTTATTGTCCTGCTGAAAAGTGAATCACAGTGTCTGATGTAAAGCAGACTGAAGCAGGTTTTCTTCTAGGAGTTTGCCTATGTTTAGCTCCATCTTGTTTCTTATTATCCTGAAAATCTCCCCCATCTTTTCTTATGTCAAGCATACCCATACCATGATGCAGCCACCAGCATGCTTGAAAATACGGAGGCAGTTATTGAGTGATGTGTTGTACATAAGGCTTTGCATTTAGGCCTAAAAGTGTGTTCCTTTGCCGTGTTTTTCTTGCAGTATTACTTTGGTGCCTTGTTGCAAACAGGATACATGTTTTGAAATATTTTGATTATGTATATTTGTATCCTTCTTTTCACTCTGTCATTTAGGTCATTATTGTGGAGTAACTTCAATGTTGTTGATCCCATCCTCAGTTTTCTAACATCACAGCCATTGATCTCTGTAGCTGTTTTAAAATGACCAATGGTCTCATGGTAACATCCCTGAGCAGTTTCCTTCCTGTCCTACAGCTCAGTTCAGAAGGACGACTGTATATTTGTTGTGTCTGGGTGGTTTAATACATCCTACACAGCATAGTTATTAACTTGACCAAGCTTAAAGAGATATGCAATGTCTGATTTGTTAATGTTACTCATCTACCAATCACTGCCCTTCTTTATGAGGCGTTGAAAAGCTCCCGGGTCTTTGTAGTTGAATCTGTTCTTGAAATGCAATGTTTGACTGAGGGACCTTACAGATGTTTTATCTATGGGGGACAGAGGAAGGGGTAGTCATTTAAAAAGCATGTCACTTATTATTTGAATTGTTAAGCCAACTTTTACTCCTGAACTAATTTAGGTCTGACTAAACAAAAGGGGTGAATACTTTTGCAACAACTATATATATATATTTTTTTTTATATTTATATTTTTTAAATAATTTGTTAACATTTGAAGATTCATTCTAAAACCTTATCTATTCACTTTCAGAAATGCTAGTAAATTAGCATATATTGTTTCAAGAAATTATGGAAGAGATTAGTGTGTTTTTCATGATCGTTTCATTTCAGAGATACAAATAATATTGTTCTAAATGCTATAAATCACCCTCACTCTCACATAAATAAGTAGTACAGCTAGGTTTTACAATGGAGGAAAATGTAATTGTATGGTGATTGAACCATTCCTAGCATGTTAATTGTAACGCTAACAAACCTTAGTGACCTTACTATGCTACAAACCTAAGAGCCAGGGGTCTATGGTACTAAGAACAAACAAACACAAAAACAACAAAAACACCAAGCAGGCAGAGAGACAGAGAGAAACAAAGATATCCACTGAGGATGAGAAAGCTACATGGTGTTTATGTTCCACTGTCAGACCTCTGGCAGAGCTGGACAGACATGTGGTCAATGCACTTCCTCTGTTAGGTTTGTTTGGTCTCTGGGCTGTATCAGGGATAGTTTTGGCTGTCTTCATTCCCAATATTGTACAAGCTTGGTTTGTGTGTGTGTGTGAGTGGACAGGGGGGGCAGAAGTCCTTACAAGGATAGTAAAACATTTTCCCGGGTCCCCACAAAGAAAAAGGCTATTTCGGGCTTAGGGGTTAGGTTTAGGGTTAGGGTTACAATTAGGGTTATGGTTAGAATTAGGGTTTGGGGTTAGAATTAGGGATTGGGGTTAGGTTTAGGGTTAGAGGTTAGGTTAGGGTTAGGGTTAGGTTAGGGGTTAGGGAAAATAGGATTTTGAATGGGAATCAATTGTTTGTTCCCCACAAGGATAGTAAAACAAATGTGTGTGTGTATATGAGAAAGAGAAACAAGAGAGAGAAGAGAGAAAATAGAGAAAAAGAGAGAGAGAGAAAGAAAGAGAGAAGAGAGACTGGAGAGACAAGAGAGAGACAAGAGAGATGAGAGAGAGACAAGAGAGACGAGAGATTAGAGAGACAAGTGAGACAAGAGAGAGAGACAATAGAGAGACAAGAGGGAGAGAGACAAGAGAAAGAGAGACAAGAGAGACAGAAGAGAGAGAGAGATAATGGAGACACAAGAGAGAGATGAGAGAGACAAGAGTGACAAGAGAGAGATAGACAAAAGAGACAAGATATACAAAAGAGACATGAGAGACAAGAAAGAGACAAGAGAGAGACAAGAGAGAGACAAGAGAGAGACAAGAGAGAGATACAAGAGAGACAAGAGAGACAAGAGAGAGACAAGAGAGACAAGAAAGAGACAAGAGCGAGACAATAGCGAGACAAGAGAGACAAGAGATACAAGAGAGACAAGAGAAACAAGAGAGACAAGAGAGAGAGAGAGATACAAGAGAGAGAGAGACAAGAGATACAATAGAGAGACAAGAGAAACAATAGAGACAAGAGAGAGAGAGACGAGATACGAGAGAGACAAGAGATAGACAAGAGAAACAAGAGAGACAAGAGAGAGAGAGACAAGAGAAACAATAGAGACAAGAGAGAGAGAGACAAGAGAGAGAGAGACAAGAGAGAGACATTAGAGACAAGGGAGAGAGAGACAAGAGAGACAAGAGGGACAAGAGAGACAAGAGAGAAAGAGACGAGAGAGAAGAGACTAGATACACAAGAGAGAGAGACAGAGAGAGAGAGAGAGAGAGAGACAAGAGAGAGACATTAGAGACAAGGGAGAGAGAGACAAGAGAGACAAGAGGGACAAGAGAGACAAGAGTGACAAGAGAGAAAGAGACAAGAGAGAGAAGAGACAAGATACACAAGAGAGAGAGACAAGAGAGAGAGACAGGAGAGAGAGAGAGAGAGAGAGAGACAAGAGAGGGTGACAAGAGAGAAAGAGGAACAAGAGAGAGAGAGACAAGATAGACAAGAGAGAGAATAGAGCGAGAGACAATAGTTCAAGAGGGATGAAAGTTGAATAGCAGCCAGATATAAACTTCCCGATGACATCATTAATTACACACACACACACACACACACACACACACACACACACACACACACACACACACACACACACACACACACACACACACACACACACACACACACACACACACACACACTTTCCCAGACCACACACAGCTTTCTCAGACCTGTACAATAATAATGGGTTTCACATAAAGAGTCGGAGGATATACTACAATACCACATGTAATACAAAAATCATGTAGAAATGGAATAATAGACGTGAATGAGATTTTTGGGGGCTTTTTATTATTTTTCATAGTTGTGGAGATGACAAGTGTAGTATGCATGCTTATGGGAGTGTTTATTTGAAGCTGGGTCCAACTTGTAGGTAACCAGTAACTGATCCAGTCCTGGTCTGAGGCTTACCTTTGTGACGTCTTCTTGTATTTCCTTCTGTGTAAGAAAAACAAGTACACCATTAATGTTCATGGCATCATTCTCCATGTTCTATTGCAATTTCCAGAAGAATCAATCCATCCAATGTATGGATCCATATCATTGTAATTCTATACCGTAGGTAGAGCACTGACGTTATACATTACATCATTAATCTACATGCTTGGAATGAACTTGAAAAAGATTATGGATGTGTGAAATCGCATGTTATTCGCTTTATAGTACACTCATTTTGACCAGGTCCCAAAGAGATCTGGTCAACAGTAGTGCACCATATTAGGGCATAGGGTACCGTTTGGGACGAGCCCTATGTCCTCTGGGTTTTCATCCTATTTTAACCTCTATAGACTCAGTCCGTATCGAGATGATGTTGGTCTATGTGCATTTGGTACATTTATAGCGGATGATCCCTTTAATCTATTCTAAAGGCAACACCATCCTGCATGCCAGACAGTCAACAGTGTTGTTGGCTTCGACTTTGGGACTGAGTATCATCCATCATCATGTGCAGTTCAGAATGTGATTTGATTGATAAAGAATAATTGTTGAATGGATCGTTTTTGCACAAGCACTCCGACACTTGAAAGGGTGTCAGTCGGGTGACAGATTCTCTATTAGCAAATTCAGACGTTTGATAAGACCATCTAAGGAAAGAAAACTGAAAAAATGATGGAAAGGAAATGAGACAACTGAAAAAATATCAAATGCATGTTTCTGTTCTTTGACATGGTCTATACCTAAACACACGGTGAACAATTCTCAGGGGAGTATTATCAACAGTCCTCTCTCTCATTCTGTTTATCTCTCCCTCTCTCTTTTATATCTCTGTTCTCTCTCAGTCACAGTCAGGAAGTGTATGGGACAGATAAGATCATGGATACAATGACCAAAAAACTAAACACAGACCACAGAAACAGAATGTATTCTATGGTCCAGACACCCGGGTTACATGATCTGGCCTGGGTCTGTTCTTAGCCTCATAGATCCTTGGCTCTTCGGTGTGCAGCTGACTGCAGGCTGTGACCTCGTGGTGTCAACATATGAAGGTTTGTTGGCATTACTATTAATATGCTAGGAAGGGTTCAATCACCATACAATTATCTTTTCCTCCATACACACATAACCACAACACATTTTACGTCTCAACCGTTCATATATGAACCCACCTGGATTGTGGTGAAATTCATACAACTCTCCTAAAGCAAATGACAGATGAATTAGGCCTCAACTTCAATGTCTGTTAGTCTGTGGTCAGTCACCAGTTAGACTCATCTCCCAAAACGCTATCCAGGGCACCGTAAAGCCACAGTAAAAGCAATGAGAGAGAGGGTTTATAGGGCATATAGACATTAAACCACATTCCCCTTCTCTTCCTGATCGCCTGCCTTTTGTGTGTGTGAGAGAGAGAGAGAGAGATATTGAGAGAGAGAGATCGAGAGAGATAGAAAGAGAGATATAAATAGAGAGATATATATAAATATATATATATAGAGAGAGAGAGTGTGAGAGAGAGAGAGAGAGAGAGAGAGAGAGAGAGAGAGAGAGAGAGAGAGAGAGAGAGAGGACAGGCTCATGTTGACGTCGTAACAGTCAATCAATGTCATCTGTGAGGAATGATGACCAGACAAGACGAGACGGATGGTCCCTAAGATTAGGACCAGGACAAATGGTTGTTGCCTGGGCAAATGTTCTGTTTATGATGGAGAGGTTTCTAGTACAGTATATCTATGGTCTAGGGTCAGGGCTGGGGCCGTAGGCATCAAGCATCTCAGAGGAGCAGCGCTGATCTAGGATCAGGTCTTGTAATCTTGTTCTAAAAGGCTAAACTGATCCTAAATCAGCACTCCTACTCTGAGACGCTTAAAACGTACAGCCCCTGATCTCGTAATTCTATATTGAGGGTCTACTGGGGTGATGTTGTCACTCATAGTGACAGAAGATTAGGCAACACTGATGGACATCAGGGACGGCAGCCTGAGCGACAGAATCACAGCTGAGACCATCCATACTCTCTGATGACACACAGGGGCAGACAACAATGTGTTCCTTTCTACTGACTTGAGTTCATATACTGAACATTGGAAATGTACACACACAAGCACAAACCTATCCGTACACTATGCACAAACACGTGTGCTTTCATTAACACACAATGTGCGGGGATCAAATGTGCGTCTTCGGGGGGTTATTTCTACGTCATTGGGGTGCAAACACCTTCCTCATCCCTTTTCTTCATCCTAAAATGTAACATCTTTCCCCCTCTTTATCTCTATCTATGTGAAGCTTCGATGTAGAGGGGGAAACGGTCCGAAAAATGCAGACAGCCAATTAGTAATCATGAGTGGCTAACCGTTAGCTGTGTGTAATTGTGTTGACTAGCCTGGCTGCCTGTGTGTCAGTGTTGACTGCCTGGCTGCCTGTGTGTCAGTGTTGACTGCCTGGCTGCCTGTGTGTCAGTGTTGACTGCCTGGTTGTATTCTGTAGCCACTGGGTCCCTGGATGTTTGCTCCTTTCTGCTACATTAACCTGATTACGCATGTACTTTACTTCTGGCTCATTCGATAAGGCAAATCCTTATAAAATATGTCCTCTGATAATATGTATAGAAAAACAGAAGCGCAAAGCCTGTGTAGAGTAATGTAAAAAACATCTGTCATTCCTATCCATTTTCTGGTCATCAAGAGCTTTTAAATTCATAATAAACTCAAATGCAAAAAAAAATGTGCACATCGAGCATCAAAACAGAATGAATTTTGTTGAAACCATCAGATGAAAAAATAGGCTGATGTTGCATGAGTGGTATTGATTACACATTCCTCTGTAAGCGTGTTCTCCACGGAACTCTCACAGAGGTTTTGAAAGGCATTTCAACCATTAACTCTTAATTAACTTTCAATGTGTTTGAAAATGAGCCCCCCCCCCCCCCCCCGAAAAAAAATGACCAAATTGACAGGATTGGTCATCTAGGCTGCAGTACACTCAAAGTCAAGCAAACTCAAAACACTAAAACACAAGTATGCAGAGACATAAACACTGACAAATCATTAACACAATGGCAAACAGTGAGAATAATAAAAACAGAAAAGGTTACTCACAGTCCTCTCAGCCTCAGCCATATCTTCTCAATCTGGTCTGGCTGCAGAAACTTCAGAGAGTTACTCTCAAAATCCTCTATCTCCTTGGTTGGTGATTCCATGTCTAAGATATTAACCAGGCGAAAGGACATGAAAGTCTAAAGTCTAAAGTCCGCAGAGCCAGCCCACTTCAGCAGCGCAATCAGAGGATGGAAAAGTGGAAGTTTATTCAGAGCGTTGTGCTGCTTCAGAGTGGTCCTCTATCTCGCTATCCCCGTTCCTTAATCCTCTGTCTATACAGATCCCTATCCCATCTCTGTCAGCAGCGTGACAGCTGGAGTCTGTTCCTCATCCTTCTCTTCCCTCCTCATCCTCCTGTCCTGTTCTGTATCAGGTCCTGTTGAGGATAGCTAGGGCTAGCAGTGCAGCTGCGTCAGGGGAGCTGGGGCTAGTGGTGAAGCTGCATCAGGGGAGCTGGGGCTAGTGGTGGAGCTGCGTCAGGGGCCCCCTGGCTGTGATCTGTGTGTGCTCTGGTTTAGTCACCAGCAGCTCCTCTCCTCTCAGGTGCTCACTGAGCGCGTGCAGCTCAGGAGGCGGAAGGGTGAAGGCGGGGGGGTCCACAAACACACTCCGCCCCATGGAGGGGAGAGGGGGAGGAGGGAGCGGAGGGGGAGGATTACCGGGCTGCTGCTGTCGTCGCGCAGAGTATCAGAGAGCAGCCGCTTCCATCGCTAACGCCACCGCTATGACTATCATTCATATCTGCCCTGCCGTAAGCCCAGAGAGGGGGACGGGGGCCGAGAGAGGGAGAGGAGGAGAGGGAGAGAAGGAGAGGGGAGAGAGAGCGCGAGAGAGAGAGAGAGAGAGCGATAGAGAGGACAGGCTCACGTTGATGTCGAGAGAAGCAATGACCGGGAATAAGAGAAAGTGAGTATATGCAAGTGTGTTAGTGTGTTCAGATAAATATTGAGTGAGTGTGAGAGAGAGCAAAAGAGAGAGAGAGAGAGAGATAGAGCGCAAGAGAGAGAGAGAGAGAGACACTGAGAAAGAGGATAGCTGTGTAATGATTGGAAGTGCTTCAGTGTGTGAATAGGAGGGGCTGAATGAACTGCACTCCTAACAGCATATTTTTCTCTTTCTCTCCCTCTCTTTTTTCTCATCCCCTCTCGTTCTCCTTCTCGTTCTCTATACCCCCCTCTCTCTCTTTCTCTCCCTCTCTTTATTCCCCTCTCCCTTCTTTCCTCTCCCTCCCTCACTCTATATTCCTCTCTCCCTTCCTACCCCACTCTCTTTGTCTGTCTGTCTATCTTTTTCTTTATTCCCTTAAATGTTCAGCGATAGATTAGATCAGGGTTCCTCAAACTCAGTCCTGGGGCTCAAACTCAGTCCTGGGGCCTAAACTCAGTACTGGGGCTCAAACTCAGTACTGGGGCCCAAACTCAGTACTGGGGCCCAAACTCAGTCCTGGGGCCCAAACTCAGTCCTGGGGCCTAAACTCAGTACTGGGGCCCAAACTCAGTCCTGGGGCCCAAACTCAGCCCTGGGACCCAAACTCAGTACTGGGGCTCAAACTATAGGGAATGGCACCCTATTCCCTATATTGTAATATACTCTGGTCAAGTAGTGCACTATGTAGGAGATATGGTGTCATTGTGTATGCAGTCCCCAAATCTGTCTGTCTCAATATGACATGGTGAAATCACATCTCATTGCCCTCATCAACATAGGTAATGACGGTGCTCATCAAACATGTCTGCCCAAACAATGAGAATGATAACACGCTCTGAAATTTCCAGAAGGAAAACATAATCCACAATGGGGTCGCCTCCCAAATGGCACCCTATTCCCTTTACAGTACACTACTTTTGACCAGAGCCATATGGAGAGGGCCTTGGTCAAAGGAAGTGCACTACATAGGGAATAGGGTGCCGTTTGGGACGCAACCCTTGGATCCTACGATACAGAGACGCTGGTGGATGTTTGTTTAATAGCATCAGATATTGTTGTTATTATCTAATTGCAATTATTGTGAGGGAGGGGGAATAAAAATAACCAATAAAGTGCCATTAGGCCTTCCCTTATTTCCGAGAACGGGGTAGTTAGTGTAGCCGTTGTTTGTTATGATTCGGCCCCTACAGGAAATTGGAAGGTCTTATCATAATAACAGGAATCAAAGCACGTCACATTACTGTGCACTAGGCAGGGAAAATGCAGTATTTGGACATAGTCCAGAAAGAGAGGCAGAAAGAGAGAGAGAGAGAGAGAGAGAGAGAGGCAGAAAGAGAGAGAGAGGCAGAAAGAGAGAGAGAGAGGCAGAAAAGAGAGAGAGAGAGAGAGAGAGAGAGAGAGAGAGAGAGAGAGAGAGGCAGAAAGAGAGAGCGCATCTGGATGATTTCACTTCAGGCCCATCACATATCCTAAATGTGTAAACACACACAATGTGTAAACACGCATTCCTGATTCAGCTCATACCGAGCTAGCTTTTCAGAGATGCAAGTGGGGACACTTCAGGCTGAGGAGTGAGTTACACACATCCCCATGTGGAACACTGACGTATGGTGGGGCCAGTACTCAAAATGATAAAAATACCCTTTTTTCATTGGAGGGCAAAAGGGCAGGTGCTCCAGCACCCTTAGGGCTCTAAATGTGCACGTGCCCTCTCTCTGGGCTACATGGATGTGTTGTTAATGTGCACGAGCCCTCTCTCTGGGCTACATGGATGTGTTGTTAATGTGCACGAGCCCTCTCTCTGGGCTACATGGATGTGTTGTTAATGTGCACATGCCCTCTCTCTGGGCTACATGGATGTGTTGTTAATGTGCACGAGCCCTCTCTCTGGGGTACATGGATGTGTTGTTAATGTGCACGTGCCCTCTCTCTGGGCTACATGGATGTGTTGTTAATGTGCACGAGCCCTCTCTCTGGGCTACATGGATGTGTTGTTAATGTGCACGAGCCCTCTCTCTGGGCTACATGGATGTGTTGTTAATGTGCACGAGCCCTCTCTCTGGGCTACATGGATGTGTTGTTAATGTGCACGAGCCCTCTCTCTGGGCTACATGAATGTGTTGTTAATGTGCACGAGCCCTCTCTCTGGGCTACATGGATGTGTTGTTAATGTGCACGTGCCCTCTCTCTGGGCTACATGGATGTGTTGTTAATGTGCACGAGCCCTCTCTCTGGGCTACATGGATGTGTTGTTAATGTGCACTAGCCCTCTCTCTGGGCTACATGGATGTGTTGTTAATGTGCACGTGCCCGCTCTCTGGGCTACATGGATGTGTTGTTAATGTGCACGTGCCCTCTCTCTGGGCTACATGGATGTGTTGTTAATGTGCACGAGCCCTGTCACTGGGCTACATGGATGTGTTGTTAATGTGCACGAGCCCTCTCTCTGGGCTACATGGATGTGTTGTTAATGTGCACGTGCCCTCTCTCTGGGCTACATGGATGTGTTGTTAATGTGCACGTGCCCTCTCTCTGGGCTACATGGATGTGTTGTTAATGTGCACGAGCCCTCTCTCTGGGCTACATGGATGTGTTGTTAATGTGCACGAGCCCTCTCTCTGGGCTACATGGATGTGTTGTTAATGTGCACGTGCCCTCTCTCTGGGCTACATGGATGTGTTGTTAATGGGGCTTGCGAGCGTCCCCACTTGAAATCTTCTTCTTCTTCTTTGGAACGCGACTCCCCTTAAACCGCTTAAGCTAGAAATGTCAGTCAAACTTTAAAGTGTGCAGAGCAGTCAGGAACACTGTGTATATAACTTTTTGATATCTGTTATACTTTTTAAATGATTAAGCTATAAGTCATTTTTTTGTACATCTTCATCCACTTTCATGGGATTTCCTCAGCATTCTAAAGGTCCCATTGTGACATCCTCACTTCTGACATTCCATTTACTGTTACTGCAACAATGCAACTTTTTGACACAAATTAGCTTAGACAAAAAGTTAGAGCTCATTAAAAATCTTTCTCTACTTCTCTGCTTTTCAAATCTGATATAGGAACAGAATTATCTGATACCGATCCAACGCTGCAGCTGTTTAGTAACCGCATCAAACAATATTTTCTGTAACTTTTTATAACCTGAAATGTTGACCACTTTCCCAACAAGGTAGACAAAAAGTTAGCGGCACTGTTGTAAAGTACTTAAGTAAAAATACTTTAAAGTACTACTTAAGTTGTTTTTTGGGGGGTATCTGCTTATATGTTTGACAACTTATACTTTTACTCCACTATATCCCAGATGAAGAAAAAAAATTACTTTCTATTCCATACATTTTCCCTTACACCCAAAAGTACTCAATATATTTTTAACGCTTAGCAGGACAGGAACATTTTCTAATTCACACACTTAAAGAGAAAATCCCTGGTCATCCCTACGGCATCGGATCTGGCGGACTCACTAAACACAAATGCTTTGCTTGTCAATTATGTCTGAGTGTTGGAGTGTGCCCCTGGCTATCCGAAGATAAAACAAATGAAATACAATTGTGCCATCTGGTTTGCATAATATAAGGAATTTGAAATGATTTACTTTTTATACTTAAATATATTTTTTCAATTACATTTACTTTGATACTTCTCTTTACTAAAATCTTTGCCAAAAAATGTGAGTTACTGTCTTTAAGCCTTTGTCTGAGGGGAAAAGTATCCATAACTGTTATAGGGGTCTACCATCCTGCCTCACCTAACCTTTGGGGCACTCGAGGAGTTAACTAGGTTACTGTCTTCTTTCACTAAATCAGAAGTTATTATCCTGGGTGACATCAACCATGATTGGGAAATGCAGGCTTCAGACAATCTAAAAGACATCTGTAACGATCGAAACCTAACCCAGCTTCTGACTAAGGCTACATAGCCCAACGGTAAAGATCCTTCAAAGTCAACTGATTGATCTTATTTGACTGAAGACACCAGAGTAATGTGTTTCCACTGGTGTCTTCACCCAAGACATTAGTGACCATTGCCCAGTTGTCTGTGTTAAAGATGTTAACATATAAAAATCGAAGCCTCGTGTCATCACAAAGCGGAACTTTATTTTATTTTATTCAGTGAACAGGCTTTTTTCTATGATTTTTATTTTAGTGACCTTGACTGTAATTTCAGCTATCCCTGAACTGGATTTAGATATTATTGTGGATAATCAATTAGGTAGATCGAATGCCTAGTACACAAAATAATTCTCAGAAGTAATCCATAAAAGAGATGATGCTTGGGTCAAGGACAGGAACACAGGATTAGTCCCGGACTTAAAAGGTTTTATGTAACTGAAGAATTATTGTGTAAGACAAATCAGAAAGCCTAAATCTGATTATTATGTAACTGCACTTCTGGATTGTAATCGGAACCCGGCTAAATTCTGGAAAACTGTCAAATCCCCGAAGGGTTCTACTTCCTCCTTTCTGCCACAACAAAATCATTTAGACACCGACCTCATTACGAAGAAAAATGCTTTCATCGATGCATTTAATCACAATTCTATTTCAGCGGGCTATCTCTTTGAAAGAACTTCTGAGCCTATTCGCAATGATATTAGGATGGATGCCAAATACTGTAGGGGAAACTTGCTAAATGATCAGAGGAAGGATAGTCAAAGCTTCTTCTTTTTTTTAGGCTATTTACAGAAAAAGAAGTCCTGGATGCTTTGCTAGCAATAGACAACAAGAAATCCACAGGGGCCGACTAAATGGACCCTGTTCTGCTTAAGTGTGCAGTGCTCATCATTTTTGGCTCAATAACCCATACTTTTGATTTTAACATTGTACAAAAAGTATGGAAATCAGCACTTAATAATTATCGCCCCATTTCCTTCCTTCTTAAGATTGTTGAATCCTTGGTTAATGTACAACTTTGCTCTTTATTATCTGAGGAATGTTGAACGTATGTTGAATGTAAACCAATCAGGGTTTAGACCTGGGCATAACACTATGACAGCAACCACTTGATCTTGTTGATGCTTTGTCTGTGGACCTGTCAAAAGCCTTTGATACAGTTGATGATCTATTTTAGTGAATAAGTTGTCCTCGACAGGCCTGAGCTCTGATGCCTGTTCATGGTTTGATGATTATCTTAGTGACAGAACTCAAGCCACCCTGATTGATGGGGTTTAAGTCTGAATTTCTTGAAGTACAGGACATAAATGTGTACTGCACAGTTATGTTCTCTTCACTATTTATACAAACACCATTGGTCAATCTGTCAATTTCTTTTGACTGAATAGATTTGCGGATGATACTATTATGTATGCTATTGCCCCGACTGTTGATTGGGCTGTGTCAAAGCTACAGTCAGATTGTAATATGAAGCTATGCAGGAATCCCTTGCTGATTTAATACGGGCAAAACAAAATACAAAATACGTTGTTTTTAAACTCTCATAAGAATGTTTCAGATGAATTAACTATATGTTCACTCAATAGATGGTTCTCCAATCGAAAGTGCTCCCAAAAGAAATACTTAGGCATTTTACATTTAAAAAACATATACAGTACATTCGGAAAGTATTAAGACCCATTGACTTTTTCCAAATGTTGTTACGTTACAGCCTTATTCTAAAATGGATTAAAACTGTTTTTTTCCTCATCAATCAACACAGAATACCCCATAAGGACAAAGCAAAAACAGGTTTTTAGAAATCTAAAAATATATTTCAAATAAAAACATAAATACCTTATTTACATAAGTATTCAGACCCTTTGTTATGAGACTCGCAATTGAGTTCAGGTGCATCCTGTTTCTACACCCTGATTGGATACCACCTGTGGTGAATTCAATTGATTGGACCTGATTTGGAAAGGCACACACCTGTCTATATAAGGTTCTACAGTTGACAGTGCATGTCAGATATAAAAAAAACAAGCCATGAAGTCAAGGAATTGTCCATGGAGCTCTGAGACATGATTGTATCAAGGCAAAGATCTGGGGAAGGGTACCAAAACATTTCTGCAGCATTGACGGTCCCTAATAACACAGTGGCCTCCATCATTCTTAAATGGAAGAAGTCAGCAACCACCAAGACTCTTCCTAGAGTTGGCTCGTCCCGGCTAAACTGAGCAATCGGGGGAGAAGGGCCTTGGTCAGAGAGCTAGATTTATTTAAGCATCAGCTGTCAGAGCAGCTTACCGATCACTGCACCTGTACACAGACAATCTCTAAATAGCACACCCAACTACCTCATCCCCATATTATTACTTACCCTCTTTCTCTTTTGCACCCCAGTATGTCTACTTGCACATCATCATCTGCACATCTATCACTCCAGTATTAATGCTAAATTGTAATTATTTTGCCTATTTATAGCCTACCTCCCTACTCTCCTACTCTTTGCACAAACTGTACATAGATTTTTCTATTTTTATTTTCTATTGTGTTATTGACTGTATGTTTGTTTATGTGTAACTCTGTGTTGTTGTTTATGTCACACTGCTTTGCTTTATCTTGGCCAGATCGCAGTTCTAAATGAGATCTTGTTTTCAACTGGCCTACCTGGTTAAATAAAGGTGAAATGTAAAAAAATGTATTAAAATGTCCTCTATCGAGATGGGAGCACCTTCCAGAAGGACAACCATCTCTGCAGCTCTCCACCAATCAGGCCTTTATGGTAGAGTGGGCAGACGGAAGCCACTCCTCAGTAAAAGGCACATGACAGCCCGCTTGGAGTTTTCCAAAAGGCACCTAAAGGATTCTCTGGCCTGAATGACAAGGGTCACGTCTGGAGGAAACCTGGCACCATCCCTACGGTGAATCATGGTGGTGGCAGCATCATGCTGTGGGGATGTTTTTCAGAGACAGAGACTGGGAGACAAGTCAAGATCGAGGCAAAGATGAACGGAGCAAAGTACAGAGAGATCCTTGATGAAAACCTGCTCCAGTGCTCAGGACCTCAGACTGGGGCGTAGGTTCACCTTCCAACAGGACAAAGACCCTAAGCACCCTCCAACTGCTTTGTTTTACATAGCAAAGAAACACTTCTTAAACTTCTTCCATTACCACAAAAATACTTTTAAAGAGCTAAAGCAAGCCCCACAACTTTACTTGTAAAGTTACCGTTGAGTTAAATATGTTATTAACAGTTAATAAATTACGAGTAACTGCAAAGTTGACAAAAAAATAAAATAATCCTAGGAAACAATATCCTCCTTTTGCAAATAGTTATAAATATTTTGGTGTGGGGTATTTCAATCCTACCTCTTGAGCTCATTCTGATTCTACACCACATCTATCTGAGGACAAAATTCAATTTAACCCCTGTAGACAAAAATGATTTACACACATTTTGATCAGAAGCCGAAAAATGAAGGCAACACCAATTTCAGAGTTTGCACCATGTTGATGCTCTCTCTCTCTCTCTCTCTCACTCTCTCTCTCTCTCTCTCTCTCTCTCTCATTTTTTTCACTATCCATCCATCTATATCTGTCTCTTTCAGGGGTGACTCAGATCGACTCTTTAAATTACCTGATGCAGAGAGAGGGATAATGCCAGGGGCCAACCTCAAAGAGTGTCTTGCTCTCTCTCTCACACTCTCTCTATCTATCTCCTCTCTTTCAAGTTTCGCACAAACCAATCCCCTCACCCTACTCCATCTTTGTGTGACATCGCTGGACACTTTAAAGGATGGCTCATCCTCGGCATGGGAAGATGGGCCACTGTAACAGAGCCACATGAAGGACTAGCATGACTAGCTTGAGCCTTTTGGTGGTATAAAGCTGAGAGATGGGGGAAAGGAAAGTCTTTGTAAAGTGCAATGCATGCTACAGTTTGTGTGTGTGTGTGTGTGTGTGTGTGTGTGTGTGTGTGTGTGTGTGTGTGTGTGTGTGTGTGGTGTGTCCTCAGTGTCCTGTGTGTCCTCAGTAGGGAATCAATGGAAATTACATTCCTAACTGCAAACAGAGTGGTGCGTAATCAATCGAGAGCTGCAGACAAACATCGGCAGCCATTTTTTAGAGACACAGGGGGGATAAATGGACACATACACACACAGGATACTGTTTACATGGTGGCACTTTCTACCCTCCATTCATTTTAAACACATTACTGCATGGACACTCAAGCTCTTTATGTTTGCCACAATAGAAAAAGAGATTTAAAAGCTAGTTCTTTATTTTTGTTGTACCTCATTGTGGTTTATTGGTGAATGTGTGTAGAATAAATAATGAAAAGCACTGGATTACAACAACAAAAAAGTATACCATTGTGTTCATCACTCAAACTATGTAAGGAGTCACTTCGGAACCTAATTAACAATCTGGAAGCTTCTGGAAGCGTCTCTATTGTCAAACAAGTAAAGTGTGGTTTACTGCAGGGCAGCCCTCTAGGCCTTCTACTCTTTTTGATTTTTACCAATGACCTGCCACTGGCATTAAACAAAGCATGAGTGAGAACGCATCAGCAACCACAGCTAATGAAGTCACTAAAACCCTTAACAAAGAGTTGCAGTCTGTTTTGGAATGGCCAGTGGCCAGTAATAAACTAGTCCTGAACATCTCTAAAACTAAGAGCATTGTATTTGGTACAAATCGTTCCCTAAGTTCTAGACCTAAGCTGAATCTGGTAATGAATGGTGTGGCTATTGAACAAGTTGAGGAGACTAAATTAGACCACACTCCAAAAAGCAAGTCCTGTAGGCTCTAGTTTTGTCTTATTTTGATTACTGTCCAGTAGTGTGGTCGAGTGCTGCAAGGAAAGACCAAGTTAAGCTGCAGCTGGCCCAGTACAGAGCAGCACGTCTTGCCCCTCATTGTAATCAGAGGGCTGATATAAATACTATGCATGCCAGTCTCTCTTGGTTTTAAGAGTTGAAGAGAGACTGACCGTGTCACATCTTCTTTTTAAAAGATACATTAATGTGTTAAAAATCCCAAATTGTTTGCATAGTCAACTTACACACAGCTCTGACCCCCCCACCCTTTTCACAGTCCCCAAATCCAGAATAAATTCAAGAAAGCGTACAGTATTATATAGAGCCATTATTGCATGAAACTCCATTCTTCCTCATATTGCTCAAGTGAACAGCAAAACTGGTTTAAAAAAAACAGATAAAGCAACACCTCATGACATAACGCCTCTCCTCTATTTGACCTAGATTGTTTGTGTGTATGTATTGATATGTAAGCTACATGTGCCTTTTGTAAAAAATATATCATGTATGTAGTTCTGTACTTGAGCTGTTGTCTATTAATGTTCTGTATTATGTAATGTTTCATGTTCTGTGTGGACCCCAGGAAGAGTAGCTGCTGCTTTTGCAACAGCTAATGGGGATCCTAATAAAATACCATTAAAACATTAAAATATGTCATCTACATGTAATTTGTTTCATGTGTCATAAAAGATGAAGGCTTAGCATGAGCACCCACCAAATTATGATTAACAACAAGGGAACACATTGGCTTGAATGTTAAGAACTTCACAGAGGGCTTCCTTGTCCCTCATATGCCTATGACTGACACCATTGCCCATTGTAGATTGGTAACTTATGTTAAGGTTTTGCATTTATGCATTACATTACATTAGATTAGAGAGAGAGAGAGAGAGAGAGGGGGGGGGGGGATAGAGAGAGAGAGTAAAGGGGGTGTACTCTCAGCCAGTAACAGAAAGAGAGGAATAGTCATTGTGTATGTACATTAGTAATCAACATGGCAGGTCTATGTAATCTAGCATCTGCTCTCCCCTCCTATCCATTCCAAGATTGATGGTCTACAAGAATATTTATTGTTCATTAAATAATAATTAATATTGTTCATCCACTGAAACCAAAACTTGAATATTACAAAGGAAGAAAAACAAATCTGTTACCCATTGCCAGTGTAAGATCAATAGTGTCATTATTGCATAGTAACACGACACTAAACCATCATAGATCAACTAAGGTATAATCTTCAACACCTACTCATTCAAGGGTTTTTCTTTATTTCTACAATTTTCTACATTGTAGAATAATAGAAGACATCAAAACGATGAAATAACACATATGGAATCATGTAGTAACCAAAAAAGTGTTAAACAAATCAAAATATATTTTCTATTTGCTTCATCAGACAAGAGGACATTTCTCCAAAAAGTACGATCTTTGTCCCCATGTGCAGTTGCAAACTGTGGTCTGGCTTTTTTATGGTTTTGGAGCAGTGGCTTCTTCCTTGCTGAGTGTCATGCACAAAGTAGATGTCCTAACCGACTTGCCAAAACTATAGTTTGTTAACAAGAAATTTGTGGAGTTGTCATATCGATCCCGTTAAGTTAACTTCTTAGGGCTGAAATCCCGTTAACGGGATTGATATGACAACAGCTCAGTGAAAGTGCAGGGCACCAAATTCAAAACAACAGAAATCTCATAATTAAAATTCTTCAAACATACTGTACATGTATCTTCTACCATTCTAAAGGTAATATTGTTGTTAATCCCACCACAGTGTCCGATTTCAAATAGGCTTTACAGTGAAAGCACCAGAAATGATTATGTTAGGTCACCACCAAGCCACAGAAAAACACAGCCATTTTTCCAGCCAAAGAAAGGAGTCACAAAAAGCACAAATAGAGATAAAATGAATCACTAACCTTTGATGATCTTCATCAGATGACACTCATAGGACTTCATGTTACACAATATGTGTATGTTTTGTTTGATAAAGGTCATATTTATATTTAAAAATCTGAGTTTACATTGGCGCATTACGTTCACTAGTTCCAAAAACATCCAGTGATTTTGCATAGCTACATCAATTTTACAGAAATACTCATCATAAATGTTGATGAAAATACAAGTGTTACACGTGGAATTATAGATATACCTCTCCTTAATGCAGCCGCTGTGTCAGATTCCCCAAAAAGTTTTACGGAAAAAGCAAACCATGCAATAATCTGAGAACGGCGCTCAGAAAAAAAGAAAATTATCCGCCATGTTGGAGTCAACAGAAATCAGAAATAACATTATAAATATTCCCTTACCTTTGATGATCTTCATCAGAATGCACTCCCAGGAATCCTAGTTCCACAATAAATGTTTGATTTGTTCGATAATGTCCATTATTTATGTCCAAGTAGCTACTTTTGTTAGGGCGTTTAGTACACAAATCCAAACGCTCGTGCAGGTCCAGCCGAACGTTGGACGAAAAGTTAAAAAGTTATATTACAGGTCGTAGAAACATTTCAAACTAAGTATAGAATCAACCTTTAGGATGTTTTTATCATAAATCTTCAATAACGTTCCAACCGGAGAATTACATTGTCTGTAGAAGAGCCATGGAACGCAGGTCGCTCTCATGTGAAATGCCCTTGACCAGGACCTGGCTCTCTGCCAGACCACTGACTCAAAGAGCTCTCATCCGGACCCACATCACAGTGGAAGCCTCATTCAAGTTTCTAAAGACCGTTGACATCTATAGGAAGCCCTAGGAAGTGCAACTTGAACCATATCGCACTGTGTATTCGATAGGGCTGAGTTAAAAAATTACAAACCTCAGATTTCCCACTTACTGTTTGGATTTTTTTTGGATTTTTTTCTCAGGTTTTTGCCTGCCATATGAGTTATGTTATACTCACAGACATCATTAAAACAGTTTTGGAAACTTCAGAGTGTTTTCTATCCAAATGTACTAATAATATGCATATATTAGCAACTGGGACTGAGGAGCAGGCCGTTTACTCTGGGCACCTCTGGGCACCTTATTCATCCAAGCTACTCAATACTGCCCCTGCAGTATAAGTATAAGAAGTTGTTAATGACTCCAACCTAAGTGTATGTAAACTTCCGACTTCAACTGTATGTAAATGAGATATTTCTGTATTTCATTTTCAATAAATGTGAAAAAAACTCTAAAAACATGTTTCTGATTTGTCATTATGGGTAATTATGTGTAGATGGGTGAGAACAATTCAGGTAGTAACACAACAAAATGTGGAATTAGTCAAGGGGTATGAATCATTTCTGAAGGCACTGTAACAACTTCCGGTACTGCCGGTATATTCAAAATCTCTCTTCTTCGAAACCAAAATTTAAAAAAATTAAAGGCACTGGCTTCGTCCCAAATGTCAACCTACAGTATTTCATATACAGTGCACCAATTTTGGCCAGAGCCCATGGTCTGACTGACTGCCATGACTACCTCCACCTGAATGGAAAAAGTAAAAGCTCTGTAGTGGACAAGCTCGTTAAGCCTACTGGTCCACTCAAACTCATACATTATTTCGTTTTTAATCCTGCTTAAGCTTCCTGAAACCCACACAGAGTTTGGTCTGTGTGTGTGCGACCAGGTCATATGTCTGGACAGGGACGAAGTGATACTGAATGACGGTTCCTCTCCCATTGAAAAGAGCAGCCTCCCTCCCTGGGGTATTGTACAGTTACAGGGCTCGGGGAAAGAGAGACGGGCTCTCTAGGGAGAGCTTTGTTAAACGCTGAAGGGACTAATAATACGTGGGGGGAAAAAGGACAATGGTTTCACTTACTAGTGATTAATTGACTTAACTTCATCAAGCACCCTTCAAAAGGAGACATTTGACAAATGAATGCTTCGCCCTCCATAGCCAGCCAGACACTCACACATGTATAGTACATTCACTTCAGTGCATTTTCCAACAGTGATATCACTACTATGTTTTCTTGAAATCACAATATTTTGGGGAACTATACATCTTGATTAGAGCTATCTAAACTTTGACCAAAAAACACCTCTGTTTTTTTTTTTTTTTAATGACAAACTGAAGGTAATGACAGTAATGAGTACCAAACATACACTCTTGTTTGTTTAGTGGAATGAGACAGGTGTCGAGGCGAGCAACCTTTCTGTGATCTGCACAGTGAATTATCCCTCTTTTGAAGAGCCTTCATTAACATAGGATTAACTGTCATGCTAATGTGTGACTACCATTGACAGCCCTTCATCTATTCACTCCTTCATTAAGAGGGAATACACCAACCACTGGCCCTGAGATAATAGAGAGCAAGACCACCAGACACCTCTGATGAGAGAGAGAGGAAGGGATGTAGAGGGAGAGAGAGGTGGAGCGGGAGAGAGGGGGGGGGTAGAGGGTTGGAGAGGGAGGGAGAGAGAGAGAGGTGGAGCGGGTGGAGAGGGAGCGAGACAAAGAGAGAGGGAGGGAGAGAGAGAAAGAGAGAGAGGGAGAGAGAGGGAGAGGGAGAGAGACAAACATAAGAGTACCTAATAGAATAGCCATTTCCCATTCTCCCTTCTCAATGTAACTGCTTCTGTCAACGCCATGTGTGTTCCTAATGCAAGCAAGCCTCGAAGTGGCTAATGTGATGTTGCGTTTGTTTTCCCTGTATGTTTTTGTTCGCTTTGTTAGAACAGGCAAATGTCCCTGTCTTTCTGTATTTCTTTCTCTCTCTCACTCTAAAAAAGCTAAACCAATTGATTTCTGATTATCAGTCGCTCCTGTTGAGAGGAAAACAGGCTTTGAATGCTCCTCTGAATACATCATAGACACACACACATACTGCAGACACACACGCACAAATGCAATAATACATGGACACACCCACACACACCAGATCATACATTTTTCATTCATTGTGATACAGATGTAGGATCTTAATTTGAGCCAGTTTGCTACAGCAGGATAATAATCCAGCAGCAACAGGAAATGTTAATTATTATGTGGATTATAATTAATGGATATTTTTTGTAGGGGTTGATACATTTTTTGTTTGGACAAATCGAGTCTGACATTTTGAAGTGCAAATGACAATCTATAGAAAACGTTTAAACCTCGAAAACACCACAAGTTTGCAACAAAAGAGTGATCAAATTAAGATCCTACATCTGAAGGAACTATTTACGGACTCAATGACCTCTGCTTCCCAGGGTTCAAAGCTCAATTAATGGTCATATCATTTAACCCCTATTACCAGCCTGTTCAACCTCTCTTTCATATCGTCTGAGATCCCCAAGGACTGGAAAGCTGCCGCAGTCATCCCCCTCTTCAAAGGGGGAGACACCCTGGACCCAAACTGTTACAGACCTATATCCATCCTGCCCTGCCTATCTAAGGTCTTCGAAAGCCAAGTCAACAAACAGGTCACTGACCATCTCGAATCCCACCGTACCTTCTCCGCTGTGCAATCTGGTTTCCGAGCCGGTCACGGGTGCACCTCAGCCACGCTCAAGGTACTAAACGATATCATAACCGCCATCGATAAAAGACAGTACTGTGCAGCCGTCTTCATCGACCTTGCCAAGGCTTTCGACTCGGTCAATCACCATATTCTTATCGGCAGACTCAGTAGCCTCGGTTTTTCGGATGACTGCCTTGCCTGGTTCACCAATTACTTTGCAGACAGAGTTCAGTGTGTCAAATCGGAGGGCATGCTGTCCGGTCCTCTGGAAGTCTCTATGGGGGTGCCACAGGGTTCAACCCTCGGGCCGACTCTTTTTTCTGTATATATCAATGATGTTGCTCTTGCTGCGGGCGATTCCCTGATCCACCTCTACGCAGACGACACCATTCTATATACTTCCGGCCCGTCCTTGGACACTGTGCTATCTAACCTCCAAATGAGCTTCAATGCCATACAACACTCCTTCCGTGGCCTCCAACTGCTCTTAAACGCTAGTAAAACCAAATGCATGCTTTTCAACCGTTCGCTGCCTGCACCCGCACGCCTGACCAGCATCACCACCCTGGATGGTTCCAACCTTGAATATGTGGACATCTATAAGTACCTAGGTGTCTGGCTAGACTGTAAACTCTCCTTCCAGACTCATATCAAACATCTCCAATCGAAAATCAAATCAAGAGTCGGCTTTATATTCCGCAACAAAGCCTCCTTCACTCACGCCACCAAACTTACACTAGTAAAACTGACTATCCTACCGATCCTCGACTTCGGCGATGTCATCTACAAAATTGCTTCCAACACTCTACTCAGCAAACTGGATGCAGTTTATCACAGTGCCATCCGTTTTGTCACTAAAGCACCTTATACCAGCCACCACTGCGACTTGTACGCTGTAGTCGGCTGGCCCTCGCTACATATTCGTCGCCAGACCCACTGGCTCCAGGTCATCTACAAGTCCATGCTAGGTAAAGCTCCGCCTTATCTCAGTTCACTGGTCACGATGGCAACACCCATCCGTAGCACGCGCTCCAGCAGGTGTATCTCACTGATCATCCCTAAAGCCAACACCTCATTTGGCCGCCTTTCGTTCCAGTTCTCTGCTGCCTGTGACTGGAACGAATTGCAAAAATCGCTGAAGTTGGAGACTTTTATCTCCCTCACCAACTTCAAACATCTGCTATCTGAGCAGCTAACCGATCGCTGCAGCTGTACATAGTCTATCGGCAAATAGCCCACCCATTTTTACCTACCTCATCCCCATACTGTTTTTATTTATTTACTTTTCTGCTCTTTTGCACACCAATATCTCTACCTGTACATGACCATCTGATCATTTATCACTCCAGTGTTAATCTGCAAAATTGTAATTATTCGCCTACCTCCTCATGCCTTTTGCACACAATGTATATAGACTCTCCTTTTTTTCCTACTGTGTTATTGACTTGTTAATTGTTTACTCCATGTGTAACTCTGTGTTGTCTGCTCACACTGCTATGCTTTATCTTGGCCAGGTCGCAGTTGCAAATGAGAACTTGTTCTCAACTAGCCTACCTGGTTAAATAAAGGTGAAATAAAAAAAATAAAAAATAAAATACCTTATGTATAAATCAGCTAGGCCATTTTACCAGTGGCCATCAGTGACACTGGACACCTGAGGCACAAAATGGCAGCCAAGTAAGACGATGAATCTCGCAGTTGAATGCATTCAGTTTCACAACTGACTAGGTATCCCCCTTTCCATTTACATGATCGAGTAGCCATGACGATCACACCCACTGTCTGGTCAGTCCCTCCCCTGTGAGTGTGCCCTTCCTGTCACACGGCTATGTCCTCTACCACGTTGTAAATGCTCTCAACATTTGTGTAATGAGAATTACTTTTGCAACCCCACTTTCAACATCACCACCACCCTTTTATCCAATGTTCACCACTTCCTCATACACTCATTGTAATTGTGTTTAAGAATCTTAAATTGACCAAATTACTAAGGTTAAGTCATCCATGTGCATGACTGACATGTTTAAATAACAGATAAAACCCTTTGGACAACATTCAATCCCTTTAAGGCTGTTCCCCTTGGTGTCTGAGTAGTTCCCACAAAACTGAGAAACGGTGCATGTGTGTGCGTGTGCGTGCAGCGTGTGTGAGTGCGTCTTGTATACAGTATCATTTCATTTCTCCATAGGCATATGATTCCTTCTTACAGATGACAAAATCCTCCATTAATGCATCAGAAAGGTGTTGAGTTCATTATCAGTAACCTGCCAGTTTAGTGAATTAAAGTAGGGTCACTTCAACAACAGAGCAGCCAGACTCACTCGCTCACTACCTGAGAGTCACAAAGCTTTGGTTGTTTACCCCATAGCAGTGTGTGTGTGTGTGTGTGTGTGTGTGTGTGTGTGTGTGTGTGTGTGTGTGTGTGTGTGTGTGTGTGTGTGTGTGTGTGTGTGTGTGTGTGTGTGTGTGTGTGTGTGTGTGTGTGTGTGTGTGCGCATGTGTGTGTCTTCTCAGTGGTCGTCTACCAGTCCTGAATCCCCTCACTTCACGCTAAGCTTCTGGTTTTCCACACCTCATCTTCCCTGACCGGCGCCACTCAACTGGAAAATGAGGTTTCTCCACTAAAATAAGCTTGGCGCTTGCAGCACGACGGCCCTATTGGCACGGTGGAGGCACGAGTTCCAGAGGAGTGGGGGAAAGGAAAAAGATAATCAAAACGAAAGACAAGAAGTGGAAGTCTCTAGCACATAACCGTGATGAGAATCCCACGCATTACCACCTGCACACACAAACACAAGTGGGCACACACACACAGACGCAAACACACACACACACACACACACACACACACACACACACACACACACACACACACACACACACAAACATCTTTGAATTGCTATATGGAGGGGCAGGGGGGGAAGGCTTTTCAAAGGTCAAATCATCTTTAAGTGTGTATCAATGGGTAAGCAGGTAAAGCCTTCTATAATGTATCTGGTGATGATGTGATGAATGGAGCGGGGCTGTGTGTTGTGACGTCTTCCAGGGTAATAACCACACACACACACTCTGTCTCTATCTCTCTGCTGCACCGGGTCTCTTCAGGGGTAATAACCCCATCCACAGGAGATGAATCTCCTCCTGATCTATCACAAACACATTTACCGACATTACACAGACAGGAATCTCATCTCACACACTCTATATTAGGCGGCCTGGCTGTATTAGTGTTATTTTATCTCTCCCTCTCTTTTCTTGTCTGTGATTATTTTTAACATTCAAACTACCGACTGGGGTCATTTTGACCGGATGCATATTTCAGTACAAAGGTGGTTTATTCAATTCTTAAAAATGTTTATGACTTTGTCAATCAAAGTTCTCAATACACCTAAATCATTGTTTAGTGTTTCAGTAAGAGATTGTGATTTCTCACATCTCAAAATAGGGCTACTTCATGTTAGATCCCTCACTTCCAAGGCTGTTACAGTCAATAAACTAATCACTGACCATAATCTTGATGTGATTGGCCTGACTGAAACATGGCTTAAGCCTGATTAATTTACTGTGTTAAATTAGGCCTCACCTCCTGGTTACACTAGTGACCATATCCCCCGCACATCCCACAAAGGCGGAGGTGTTGCTAACATTTAGGATTGCATATTTCAATTTACACAAAAAAACATAAGTTTTTGTCTTTTGAGCTTCTAGTTATGAAATCTATGCAGCTTACTAAATCACTTTTTATGGCTACTGTTTACAGACCTCTTGGGCCATATACAGCATTCCTCACTGAGTTCCCTGAATTCCTATCAGACCTTGTAGTCATGGTAGATAATATTCTAATTTTTGGTGACTTTAATATTCACATGGAAAAGTCCACAGACCCACTCCAAAAGGCTTTCGGAGCCATCATTGACTAAGTGGGTTTTGTCCAACATGTCTCCGGAACTACTCACGGCCACAGTCATACTCTGGACCTAGTTTTGTCCCGTGGAATAAATGTTGTGGATCTTAATGTTTTTCCTCATAATCCTGGACTATCAAACCACCATTTTATTACGTTTGCAATCGCAACAAATAATCTGCTCAGACCCCAACCAAGGATCCTCAAAAGCTGTGCTATAAATTCTCAGACAACCCAAAGATTCCTAGATGCTCTTCCAGACTCCCTCCACCTACCCAAGGATGTCAGAGTACAAAAATCAGTTAACCACCTAACTGAGGAACTCAATTTAACCTTGCGCAATACCCTAGATGCAGTCACACCCCTAAAAATAAAAATAATTTGTCATAAGAAACTAGCTCCCTGGTATACAGAAAATACCAGAGCTCTGTAACAAGCTTCCAGAAAATTAGAACGGGAATGGCGCTACACCAAACTGGAAGTCTTCCGAATAGCTTGGAAAGACAGTACCGTGCAGTATCAAAGAGCCCTCACTGCTGCTCGATCATCCTATTTTGCCAACTTAATTGAGGAAAATAAGAACAGTCCAAACTTTATTTTTGATACTGTCGCAAAGCTAACTAAAAAGCAGCAGTCCCCAAGAGAGGATGGCTTTGACTTCAGCAGTGTTAAATTCATGAACTTCTTTGAGGAAAAGATGTTGATCAGTAGAAAGCAAATTACGGACTACTCTTTAAATCTGCGTATTCCTCCAAAGCTCAGTTGTCCTGAGTCTGCACAACTCTGCCAGGACCTAGGATCAAGGGAGACACTCAAGTTTTGTAATACTATATCTCTTGACACATTGATGAAAATAATCATGGCCTCTAAACCTTCAAGCTGCATACTGGACCCTATTCTAACTAAACTACTGAAAGAGCTGCTTCCTGTGCTTGGCCCTATTATGTTGAACATAATAAACGGCTCTCTATCCACCAGATGTGTAACAAAATCACTAAAAGTAGCAGTAATCAAGCCTCTCTTGAAAAAGCCAAACCATTACCCAGAAAATATAAAGAACTATCAGCCTATATCGAATCACCCATAGAAACTCACTGCCTTCCTGAAGACAAACAATGTGTATGAAATGCTTCAGTCTGGTTTTAGACCCCATCATAGCACTGAGACTGCACTTGTGAAGGTGGTAAATTACCTTTTAATGGTGTCAGACCGAGGCTCTACATCTGTCCTCGTGCTCCTAGACCTTAGTGCTGCTTTTGATACCATCGATCACCACATTCTTTTGAAGAGATTGGAAACCCAAATTGGTCTACACGGACAAGTTCTGGCCTGGTTTAGATCTTATCTGTCGGAAAGATATTAGTTTGTCTCTGTGGATGGGTTGTCTTCTGACAAATCAACTGTACATTTTGGTGTTCCTCAAGGCTCCGTTTTAGGACCACTATTGTTTTCACTATATATTTTACCTCTGGGTGATGTTATTCGGAAACATAATGTTAACTTTCACTGCTATGCGGATGACACACAGCTGTACATTTTGATGAAACATGGTGAAGCCCCAAAATTGCCCTCCCTGGAAGCCTGTGTTTCAGACATAAGGAAGTGGATTGTGCAAATGTTCTACTTTTAAACCTCGGACAAAACAGAGATGCTAGTTCCAGGTCCTAGAAACAAAGAGATCTTCTGTTGAATTTGACAATTAATCTTGATGGTTGTACAGTCGTCTCGAATAAAACTGTGAAGGACCTCAGCATTACTTTGGACCCTGATCTTTAAAAAAATAATAATAATAATTTCTTAAATTTACCCCCTTTTTCTCCCCAATTTCATGGTATCCAATTGTTAGTAGTTACTATCTTGTCTCATCGCAACAACTCCCATACAGGCTCGGGAGAGATGAAGGTCGAAAGTCATGTGTCCTCTGAAACACAACCCAACAAGGCCACACTGCTTCTTAACACAGCGCGCATCCAACCCGGAAGCCAGCCGCACCAATATGTAGGAGGAAACACTGTGCACCTGGCGACCTTGGTTAGCGTGCACTGCGCCTGTCCCGCCAGGAGTCGCTGGTGCGCAGAAGACAGTGACATTGAGACGAAACGCCACTCTAGCCGATGTCTTTCCTTGCATGGCTCTAGAGGATTTTGACTGTTCGTGTGTGAATGATGATTCATCAGCAGCTTTCCAGCAGCAAGTGTAGAGAATGGCTGATATACTCACTGACTGCCAAGATGACTTGACACTGACTGACGGTTCCAGCCAACTTCACGATACTGACGGACCTGACAGTTCAAGCAATCCTGAGGTCTTACGTGACTTAGGTTTGACTGATATTGATGTCTCCTCCTGTCAAGCGTCACTTGCTGGTAAGAAGAAACTCATCCAGCTCATAGCTGAGTACCAGTCTATTTTTTCCAGGCACAAGTTGGATTGTGGAAAAGCTTCCGGATATCTTCACAACATTCAACTGAGTAATGAGAAACCCTTTCAGATGCCATAACGACGCCTTTCACCAAATCATTATGAGAAGCTCAAACAAGCATTGAATGAGATGGAAGAACGTGATATCATAAGGAAGTCTAGTAGTGAGTTCGCCTCTCCCCTTGTCCTTGTATGGAAGAAGTCTGGAGACCTGAGACTATGTACTGATTTTCGTTTGCTCAATGCTCGCACCATCAAAGACGCCCACCCACTCCCTCACCAGGCTGACGCGCTGGCTGCGTTAGGTGGAAATGCCTTTTTCTCGACAATGGACCTTACCTCTGGCTACTACAATGTGGAAGTGCATGAGGATGACCGGAGATTCACAGCTTTTACGTCGCCATTTGGATTGTACGAATACAATCGAATGCCACAGGGGTTGTGTAATAGTCCTGCAACCTTTATGAGGATGATGCTAAACATCTTTGGGGATCAGAACTTTCGTAGCCTGCTGTGTTACCTTGACGATGTCTTGGTCTATGCGCCCACTGAAGATCTGGCTATACAGCGCCTGGAAATGGTTTTTGAGCGCCTCAAGGCTCACAACCTGAAGTTGGCGCCAAAAAAGTGTAACTTTTTCTGGGGCATATCATTAGTGAAGTTTCTGGGGCATATCATTAGTGCGGATGGTGTAGCTACAGACCCTGAGAAGGTGAGGGCCATTACAGGAGTAACAGAAGCTGATCTGATGAAAGATGGCACTGACATTCCATCTCAGAAGAAATTGAGGTCATTCCTTGGGATGGTGGTGTATTATCAACAGTTCATTGAAGGTTGCTCGACCATTGCAAAGCCTCTCTTTGGATTGACTACTGGACACAAGGCTCCACACTGGAAAAAGAAGTGAAGCTCACCTGTCAGGAAGTTGACGGCTGCCGACTGGACAACAGAATGCATACAGGCCTTATTCCAGCTAAAGCAAGCCTTACTGGACCAGGTTTTGTTGGCCCACCCCAACTTCGAAAAACCCTTTCTACTCTCGGTGGATGCATCCAGCAATGGCTTAGGTGCTGTGCTATCTCAGGTGCAGGAACCGGGAGCTACAGCGAGACCTATAGCCTTCGCGAACAAGTCCCTCAGTTATGCACAGTCGAGGTATCATGCGCACAGGCTCAAGTTATTTGCCATGAAATGGGCTATCTGTGACAAGTTCCACCACTGGCTACGGGGACAGCAGTTCACGGTATGGACGGATATTAATCCCTTGACATACATTCTGACCAAAGCAAAGCTTGATGCTTGTGAACAGAGATGGGTCGCCAAGCTGGCACCGTACGAGTTTGACATTAAGTACATCCCTGGAAAAATAAATGTTGTTGCAGATGCTTTGAGCAGAGAGCCCTTCGTACGACCCAGTGCACTCCATCGCCTGACAAGGGTCCCGTACGAGACCTTACTAGCTGAAGCCGACGCTGTGCGCACAGACAGAGTGCAAGATGTGTTTCACTGGTCCAGCCACCCCTTTGACAAAGCCTCTGACTCCAACGAAGTGGTCATTAGCTGTCAGGCTACTGTTGACCCCCCCCATCTGGTGCTTTATCAAGACATGAAGTTGCAGCTGTTCTTCATTCACACAGGTGCTGGGTGGGTGAAGTGGGCTCACATGCACTGCTGTTGCCACAGCTCCCACAGGCTGTTATGCCATCAGAGCAGACCGATGTCGATGTTCTGCCACACGACCTACTGATGAGTAAGCATCGTGATGACAACGTGATCAGCAAAGTCATCTTCTTTGTGGAGAGGGGGAGAAGACCATCCCGGAGAGAGCGTGCCCATGAGAGTGTTGAGGTTTTGTGTCTTCTCAGAAGTTGGGACAAGTTGACCATGAAGATGGGTGTACTGTATCTTGTTTCGAAGAATGTGGTTACAAAGGTGAAAATGTATCTGTATGTGGTTCCAGCCTCCATGAAAGCAATGGTGTTGAAGGGTGTCCATGATGAAGCTGGCCACCAGGGCCAACAGAGAACAGTCTACCTGACAAGACAGAGGTTCTTCTGGCATGGCCTGGAGAGGGAGGTAAAAGCTTATGTGAAGTGCTGCAGGAGATGCGTGGTGAGCAAGACTCCTGATCCGGAAGCAAGAGCTCCTCTTGAGAGCATAATAACAACTGAGCCTCTTAAACTAGTGTGCATAGACTTCTGGTCTGCAGAAGATTCTTCAAACAAATCCTTGGATGTGCTCGTTGTTACTGACCACTTTACCAAATTGGCTCATGCCTTCTTGTGTCCGAACCAGTCTGCTAAGTCAGTAGCTCATCAGTTGTGGAACAACTATTTCTGTGTCTACAGGATGCCTTGCCGTATACACTCAGACCAGGGAGCCAACTTTGAGAGCGCTTTAATAGCCGAACTGTTGAGTGTTGCAGGCGTTCAGAAGTCTCACACCACGCCGTACCATCCGATGGGGAACGGGTCCTGCGAAAGGATGAATAGGACTTTGGGAAACATGATCCGGGCCCTGCCAATGAGAGCAAAGCACAGATGGCCTCAGGCGCTGAAGTTCCTTACATTTGCATACAATTGTACAATCCACGAGACCACAGGCTTTGCCCATTTCCTGCTACTGTTTGGGAGGACGCCAAGACTGCCTGTTGATATAGTCTTTGGCTCTGTCATAGAGAACCAAGAAGTTGTCGACTATGACCAGTTTGTTCAGTCTTTGAGGAGATATCTGAAAGAAGCCATGAATGCAGCACAGGCATCTGCAGCGAAGCAGTTGAAAAGGCATGCTGACCTTTATGACAGAAGAGTCAGAGGAGCACCAGTGGAGATTGGGGATCGAGTATTGCTGGCTAACAAGGGGGAGTGAGGAAAGCGGAAGCTTGCTGACCGTTGGGAGGATACTGTCTACCTTGTCACTGGATTGAATGCTGACAGTCACACTTTTAAGATTCAGAACAGCTCCACTGGACGGGAGAAGACGGTACATCGCAACCTGATAATGCCAGTCAACTTTCTTCCTCTTCCCCATGCTGCTGTTGTGGAGGGAACAGACATGTCTGGATTAACAGAGTCTGAGGACATGAATGACAGCCTGGTGGTCTCAGCTGCCATGGACACTGCAGTGGATGATGGTGCTGAGTACAGAACCAGAGTGTGGGTGTCATAGTTGTCTTCTGAAGGAACAGGTGACACAAGCCTGGAGGGTGATGTGCTATACTTGGATGCTCAGGATATTCCACCTTTGGATTCCATGGATGATATACTGCAGCTGGAAGGTCTGCCTCGATCAGAGAGTCTTCAAGAATCTGACCGAGACTGTAACAGTGTGGTGAGTGAGCTAATTGACCAGTCTGCTTACGATATCCGTACTAACCTACCAAACGCGGACCATTCCTTACCTGATCAGTTACGTACTGACTGTGTTTGACGGACACACTATTGCAACAGTACACAACACTGTTACCCCTTATGCAGTTGAAGGTAGTCGGGGTCATATTAGGTCAAGGGCAGGAAGGCTATTTAAACCAGTGTCAAGACTGATTGAGATTATGAATCAGCAGAAAGTTAGCTCTTGAAGGTTAAATATGTGAATAGAGGGTATAGAGGGTATTGACATCTTTTATTTGTTTTGCTTTTACATCATTGTGACCATGATTAGAGGTTGCAGGATGGTAATGTGACATATGATAAAGTCTCTTATGGTGGTTTATTTTATTACTTGGATGTTTTAAAGTCACTGAGTGTACTTAACATGTGACAGGCATGCTTACCTATGAGGGCTAAGGGGATTGATCAACCGCTTTTCACTCTAATTCTCAAGGAGAATAGTCTAATGACTGGAATATTTAGTGACTGATTAAAAGCAGGGTCTGCATCCTTGATATACACAGCTTTACCTTTTAGTTTTCTCTATTAGGTAGTATATATTTTTTTCTGGATTATTCTGTACATATGTTGAGTGTCTCTGTATCTGGTATGTTTGCACAGTGCCATTTTGTGTTTTGTTATTTTTCTTGGCAAGTGGAATTCAGTAGGGGGGGGAGTGTAACAGGGTTATATTGGTGATTCCCCTTGCCACTTTATTGTTAAACCAATGCGTTTTTGGTTTGAGTTTGTCTTGCCTTCACCTACTCAACATGGCATCTTATTGGCTGGTTTGCGTAGCTTGCTTACGAGGGGGGATGTTCCAGTTAGAATCGTCCCAGTGAACAAGTACCAAACCAGCGGAAAGTTGTTGGTTGCAAAGCGCTGTACATCAAAAGTGATTTTTATACTCTCAAGTGATGATTTAAATGTACAATTTATATCAAATTGTTTGTAAATGTTATTCTAACATCACACATAAGATGCAGCGGTTTTTGGAGAATATTTGTTGTGCATTTTGTTGTAGAGAATTCCCGCCAGTACTAGCTAGCAACTTACCGTGAGTGCAGAGTTGGATGGTGAGACGTGCATTGCATGACGTGCAATTTTGTGCCGTTCCTATCAGAATAAATCTACATGACTGGTGCTACATGTTGGAGTTCCGTGTCGATGACTGATTGTACACAACGCAAGAAGAGTACTGTTACATCAGGCTTGGATAAAGCTCGCTGTCTCAGGCTTGGATAAAGCTCGCGGCCTCAGGCTTGAATACAGCGGTCTCAGGAGTTGGGTAAAGCTTGCAGTCTCAGGAGTTTGGTAAAGCTTGCAGTCTCAGGAGTTGGGTAAAGCTTGCGGTCTCAGGCTTGGATAAAGCTTGCGGTCTCAGGCTTGGATAAAGCTTGCAGTCTCAGGCTTGGATAAAGCTTGCGGTCTCAGGCTTGGATAAAGCTTGCGGTCTCAGGCTTGGATAAAACCCATGGCCTCAGGCTTGGATAAAGCTTGCGGTCTCAGGCTTGGATAAAGCTCGCTGTCTCAGGCTTGGATAAAGCTCGCGGTCTCAGGCTTGGATACAGCTTGAGGTCTCAGGCTTGAATACAGCTTGCGGTCTCAGGAGTTGGGTAAAGCTTGCAGTCTCAGGAGTTGGGTAAAGCTTGTGGTCTCAGGCTTGGATAACGCTTGCGGTCTCAGACTTGGATAAAACTCCCGGTCTCAGGCTTGGATAAAGCTTGCGGTCTCAGGCTTGGATAAAGCTCCCGGTCTCAGGCTTGGATAATGCTTGCGGTCTCAGGCTTGGATAAAGCTTGTGGTCTCAGGTTTGGATAATGCTTGCAGTCTCAGGCTTGGATAAAGCTTGCGGTCTCAGGCTTGGATAAAGCATGTGGTCTCAGGCTTGGATAAAGCTTGTGGTCTCAGGCTTGGATAAAACCCATGGTCTCAGGCTTGGATAAAACCCATGTTCTCAGGTTTGGATAAAGCTTGCAGTCTCAGCTCTGGATAAAGCTTGGGGTCTCAGGCTTGGATAAAGCTTGGGGTCTCAGGCTTGGATAAAGCTTGGGGTCTCAGACTTGGATAAAGCTTGGGGTCTCAGACTTGGATAAAACTCCCGGTCTCAGACTTGGATAAAACTCCCGGTCTCAGGCTTGGATAAAGCTTGCAGTCTCAGGCTGGGATAAAGCTCCCGGTCTCATGCTTGGATAATGCTTGCGGTCTCAGGCTTGGATAAAGCTTGTGGTCTCAGGCTTGGATAAAGCTTGTGGTTTCAGGTTTGGATAATGCTTGCAGTCTCAGGCTTGGATAAAGCTTGCGGTCTCAGGCTTGGATAAAGCTTGCGGTCTCAGGCTTGGATAAAGCTTGTGGTCTCAGACTTGGATAAAACTCCCGGTCTCAGACTTGGATAAAACTCCCGGTCTCAGGCTTGGATAAAGCTTGCGGTCTCAGGCTTGGATAAAGCTCCCGGTCTCAGGCTTGGATAATGCTTGCTGTCTCAGGCTTGGATAAAGCTTGTGGTCTCAGGCTTGGATAAAGCTTGCAGTCTCAGGCTTGGATAAAGCTTGCGGTCTCAGGCTTGGATAAAGCTTGCGGTCTCAGGCTTGGATAAAGCTTGCGGTCTCAGGCTTGGATAAAGCTTGCGGTCTCAGGCTTGGATAAAGCTTGCGGTCTCAGGCTTGGATAAAGCTTGCGGTCTCAGGCTTGGATAAAACCCATGGTCTCAGGCTTGGATAAAACCCATGTTCTCAGGTTTGGATAAAGCTTGCAGTCTCAGCTCTGGATAAAGCTTGGGGTCTCAGGCTTGGATAAAGCTTGCGGTCTCAGGCTTGGATAAAGCTTGGGGTCTCAGGCTTGGATAAAGCTTGGGGTCTCAGGCTTGGATAAAGCTTGCGGTCTCAGGCTTGGATAAAGCTTGGGGTCTCAGGCTTGGATAAAGCTTGGGGTCTCAGGCTTGGATAAAGCTTGCGGTCTCAGGCTTGGATAAAACCCATGGTCTCAGGCTTGGATAAAGCTTGCGGTCGCAGGCTTGGATAAAACTCCCGGTCTCAGGCTTGGATAAAACTCCCGGTCTCAGGCTTGGATAAAGCTTGCGGTCTCAGGCTTGGATAAAGCTTGCGGTCTCAGGCTTGGATAAAACCCATGGTCTCAGGCTTGGATAAAACCCATGTTCTCAGGCTTGGATAAAACCCATGTTCTCAGGCTTGGATAAAACCCATGGTCTCAGGCTTGGATAAAACCCATGTTCTCAGGCTTGGATAAAACCCATGTTCTCAGGCTTGGATAAAACCCATGTTCTCAGGCTTGGATAAAACCCATGGTCTCAGGCTTGGATAAAACCCATGTTCTCAGGCTTGGATAAAACCCATTTTCTCAGGCTTGGATAAAGATATAAAGTTGGGTAAGCTGCTTTTAGTTATTTGCAGCCTTTATGTTGAACAACAGAGTTTTTCTTAATATGTTTAGTAATTTTGTATATTGTATGCATTTGATGTATTTATGCAGGGATCATCTGTAAAAGAGACCCTCGTCTCAGTATGGCCTTCCTGTCAAAATAAAGGTAAAATAAATATATACTCGGCTACAGTTATAATTGTTTATAACAAGCTATAATCATGCACAAAGCAGCTCATAAAGATCTGCCAATGGTATAAATACCTGGTAGAACTGTAATACAGAAACCAGCCACCCTCTGAATGTACACATAGTGCTGTGTTGGTGTGTATTCTCTAATAAAATGTGTATTATTATATTATTATAATATGAAGCATCCTGCTAACAGATTTATTGTTGCATACAATGGCATGCAAATGTTCTCAGATAAATCAATAATACAGTCCTGTGGATGGCTATCAATATTGATTGTAGTGCTCTGTTGGACATTGTAAGAAGACATAAGTCTCAAAATGAACGATAAAACCCCTTTTCCCATTATAAATCGAACCAGAAGTATTCCAAAATAAAATTATACATTATCCAAAGGCTATTGTCACAGCAATAGAGTCTTTAGGATTGTCAATCCCATAATCTGAAAGATAAAGTCACCTTCATAGTAATTGAATGCTTTGAGTCAGTGTGACCATCAGCCCAATCAGGGTTCAGGGTTTATCCAGACTTCCTCCGTTCCACTTATACACCATGGTCAAACACACACGCACGCACGCACGCGCACACGCACACGCACACACACACACCATGGTCCACCACAGTCACATTCACCACGGTCAAATTAACTCTGGTTTGAAGGGAACCCCTGTCAATCGAAGTGACATGTCTCACACCGTGTGGCAGACACATCAGTCGTACAGTGGCCCGTAGGGATCACTGGCTGCCCTTTCTGATCATTGGTCCCCTAAAGGTCTCTATGGAGTTGTGCCAGTCATTCAGCACAGCACGGCTCAAAACATTTCTGTTCATAACCTTGGGTGCTGCTATCAATCTGCAAATTCTACCCAATCCATTCACAGCCACAGCCTTGAATACTAGAAAGCCATAGTAATAAAATGATGGTAAAAATCAAAGAGCTTTATAGATTACAGTAGGGATGCCGTGTCATTGTCTGGTTGAACCCCTCAGTTTGTAACTGAAGGGTTTTCTATCACACCATCCAGAGACACTCCAGGGACCTGAACTATCTATCTATTTGACCAGTCCTTGTCCAAGTCATGACACAGTAGAACTCTCTGAAAGGACTGACTGGCTTTTCAATTCTTATCTGTGAGGTCTCAAATGATCTGTACACCATTTCACCTCTACTCTCTGCTCTTCTTAGCAAGAGAGAGCGAATGATGTTGGAGAGAGAGATAGAGAGAGAGGGATAGAGAGAAAGAGAAGGAGGGAGGGAGGGACCTGTCAATTGGCTTTCTAAAACCTTTTCATCTTACATAGGGACATTGAGCAGTTGCTCTGTCACCACTGAGGTGACATTTCTAATGTGTGTGTGTTTGTGTGTGTGTGGACATGCTTGCGTGCATGCGCGAGGGTGTGTATTTGTGCATGTGTGTTCATGAGACCAGATCTACAGTATTCATATGCAATTAATGCAATTCTGAAAGTTAGGCCACAAATACATTTCAATCTTGAATATAGATCAAGTTTGAAAAATTAAATAATAAACCTGGTTCAGCCCTATCCTAAACTCTTAGAAAAAAAGTGCTATCTTGAACCAAAAAGGGTTCTTCGGCTGTCCCCATAGGAGAATAATGGTCTGAGGCTGCTTTTCATGATTCAGGCTAGGCCCCTTAGTTACAGTGAAGGGAAATCTTAACGCTACAGCATACAAAGACATTCTAGACGATTCTGTGCTTCCAAGTTTTGGCAACAGTTTGGGGAAGGCCCTTTCCTGTTTCAACATGACAATGCCTCCGTGCACAAAACGAGGTCCATACCTCATACCTGAAATGCTTTGTCGAGATCGGTGTGGAAGAACTTGACTGGCTTGCACAGAGCCCTGACCTCAACCCCATCGAACACCAGTGGGATGAATTGGAAAACCGACTGCGAGCCAGGCCTAATTGCCCAACATCAGTGACCGACCTCACTAATGCTCTTGTGGCTGAATGGAAGCACGTCCCCGCAGCAATGTTCCATCATCTAGTGAAAAGCCTTCCCAGAAGAGTTATTGCAGCGAAGTGGGGGACCATGATTTTGGAAAGAGATGTTTGGCGAGCAGCGGTCCACATACTTTTGGTCATGTTGAAATGTCAGGCTTGGATTCGCCTTGCCAAAAGGTTTTTCTCCAGGTGCATAGACAATGAAGATATTTACTGCGATTTCGATGAGAACATATGGCCAAATGCTCAAGACAGGCTAGATGAAAACTAGTGCCTGCTAATCATTGTGTTTCTTTCATTTATTTTAATTTGATTACATTGTGAAAGATGACCTTTGATCACACATGGGATAGAAATGATCGATTAGAAATTATATTCAGTCATTTAGCTCTCTCTCTCTCTCTCTCTCTCTCCCTCACTCACGCTCTCTCTCGCGCTCTCTTGCTCGCTCTCTCTCGCGCTCTCTCTCTCTCTCTCTCTCACATACACAATCTTTCTTTCTTTCTTTCCCCCTCTCTCTCTCTCCCCTCTCTCACTCTCTCTCTCTCTCCCTCTCTCTCTCACTCACGCTCTCTCTCGCGCTCTCTCGCTCGCGCTCTCTTGCTCGCTCTCTCTCTCGCTCTCTCTCTCGCTTGCACTCTCTCTCGCTCTCTCTCGTTCTCTCTCTCTTTCTCTTTCTCTCTCTCTGTGATGTGAGGTATTAAGGTAACCACAGCTCCTATGTCATTTTAGTAATTTAGCAGATGCTCTTATCCAGTGACTTGCAGTAGCGAGTGCATCCACTTTATGCACCCACACGCACACACACACACCCTCCTTACCTACTAACATGCCTCAGTGCCCCCTCCCCAACCCCAGTCAGAGGCGGCACCACAGCAACACTGTCCCGCGCGTGCCATCACGACCATCACCTGCTGACAATAAAGCCTTAATGGAACATTAGGGAATTCAACGGAGCGCTGTTTACGAGGATATTTATAGGAGGCCAGTGCGCTGCATTGACGTCAGACTGCCATGCCATATGGAGGAGGCAGGCGGAAGGCTGAGGCCGCTGTCTGCACTCTTTATAGGTTCAGTTAGTCAGATTGATGAGCAGCTGAGGCCAGGAGGCTGTGAGGAGGAAACATATTTCCTGTATTACCTTCCTAACCGTCTGTCTGTATGGTGGACTGGATGTGACAGGGGGGAGTGTGTGTGTGGGGTAGTGGTGGTTGGAAGCGTGTGTGTGTGTGTGTGTGTGTCCGTGTGTACATGTGTGTGTGTACGTGTCTGTGTGCTTGTGCTTGTATGTTGGTGAAGCAAGTCACGGTCACAAAAAATGAAAGCAGTTTGACACCTACTAATTTTTCTGTCTTTTCGGGCAGAAAACACCCATCTCCCATGGACATATAATCAGCCAGAGTTTTATTCAATAGTCACTCAGTGATCAAAATCTTTCTGAACTCTGACATGTTCTTCTTCCTGACTAAAGTCAGTCATTTCTCCCTTCATCCATTCCTATCCCTATTTAGGTGTGAAATGACGTGAATATTATACAAGCCAGCCATTTAATTTGTTATTGCCTTACCACTCTGTCTAAAAGCTTTGTGATATAGTAAGTGTTATGGATTATGCCATGCAAAAGACTTGCTGAACAGCCCTGCAGTAAAAGACAGGTCTGGTATTAGGGACTGTAATGGAACCAAAGTGGACTCCCATTCTGCTACCATAGCACAACTTAATCTTAGGGACCTACTTTATGTGTCCTAAATGGTACCATTTACCCTACATAGTGCACTAGTCATGAATAGAGCCCTGTGAGCCTTACACTACAGAGTGAGTAGGTCAGTGCACAGAGTACCGCACTACGTAGGGGATGCAGTTATAGTTTTGGGATGCAGTTATAGTGAACTATTTGTGCAGCCTGCAGGGCTCTTGATGAAAACCCACAGAGTGCTTCTGTCCTCGTACTGTGGTGAGCAGCCTAGCTGGATTCCCAGATTGTGTTTTGAAATTGGTCATAGAATAAGAAATCAACCATTATGTCCCTTTTATGTGGACATTAATTCTCCAGCTGTTTTGCGGCGCTGAGGTGCCGAGTGTTCAGCACCGATCACGGACACATTGATTAACAACTTTCAGTCAAATCCTAGCCATCCTAGCCATCCTAGCCATCCTAGCCATTTGAGTGTGGAGACACTACACTGTATTTGCATTTCCATATGTTACACTGAAGCTTATACAATGCCTTCGGAAACTATTATTCTAAAATGGATCAAAAAATAATAATACGCAGCAATCTACACACAATACCCCATAATGACAAAGCGAAAATAGGTTTTTAGAATTTTTGCAAATGTATTAAAACTTAAAAACAGAAATACCTTATTTACATAAGTATTCAGACCCTTTGCTATGATACTCGAAATTGAGCTCTGCTACATCCTGTTTCCATTGATCGTCCTTGAGATGTTTCTAAAACTTGATTGGTAAATTCTATTGATTGGACACGACTTGGAAATGCACTCACCTGTGTATGTAAGGTCCCACAGTTGACAGTGCATGTCAGAGCGAAAACCAAGCCATGAGGTCAAGGAATTGTCCGTAGAGCTCTGAGACAGGATTGTGTCGAGGCACAGATCTGGGAAAGGGTACCAAAACAATTCTGCAGCATTGAAGGTCCCCAATAACACAGTGGCCTCCATAATTCCTAAATGGAACAAGTTTGGAACCACTAAGACTCTTCCTAGAGCTGGCCGCCCGGCCAAACTGAGTAATTGGGGGAGAAGGGCCTTGGTCAGGGAGTTGACCAAGAACCCGATGGTCACTCTGATAGATTCCTCTGTGGAGATGGGAGAACCTTTCAGATGGACCATCATGTATTCATCACTCCACCAATCAGGCATTTATGGTAGAGTGGCCAGACGGAAGCCACTCCTCAGTTAAAGGCACATGACAGGCGGCTTGTAGTTTGCCAAAAGGCACCTAAAGACGCTGATACCATGAGAAACAAGATTCTCTGGTCTGATGAATCCAATATCAAACTCCTTGGCTTGAATGCAAAGCATCACATCTGGAGGAAACCGAGCACCATCCCTACGGTGAAGCATGGTGGTGGCAGAATCATGCTGTGGGGATGTTTTTCAGCGGCAGGGACTGGGAGACTAGTCAGGATCAAGGGAAAGATGAACGGAGCAAAGTACAGAGAAATCCTTGATGAAAACCTTCTCCAGAGCACTCAGAAAGGTTCACCTTCCAACAGGACAATGACTCTAAGCACACAGCCAAGGCAATGCAGGAGTGGCTTCGGGACAAGTCTCTGAATGTCCTTAAGTGGCCCAGCCAGTGCTCGGACTTAAACCTGATTGAACATCTCTGGAGAGACCTGATAATGGCTGTGCATCATTGCTCCCCATCCAACCTGACAGAGCTCGATCGTATCGTCTGAGATCCTCAAAGATTGGAAAGCTACCGCGGTCATCCCCCTCTTCAAAGGGAGAGACACTCTAGACCAAACTGTTATAGACCTATATCCTTCCTGCCCTGCCTTTCTAAAGTCTACGAACGCCAAGTTAAACAGATCACCGAACATTTCGAATTCCACCGCTATGAAATCTGGTTTCAGAGCTGGTCATGGGTGCACCTCAGCCACACTCAAGGCCCTAAACAATATCAAAACCACCATCGATAGAAGACAGTACTGTGCAGCCGTCTTCATCGACCTGGCCAAGGCTTTTGACTCTGTCAATCAACGCATTCTTATCGACAGACTCAACAGCCTTGGTTTCTCAAATGACTGCCTCACCTGGTTCACCAACTACTTCTCAGATAGAGTTCGATGTGTTAAATTGGAGGGCCTGTTGTCCAGAGCTCTGGCAGTCTCTATGGGGGTGCCACAGGGTTCAATTCTCGGGCTGACTCTTTTCTCTATATACATCAATGATGTCGCTCTTGCTGCTGGTGACAACAGCCTCCAAAACTCTACTCAGCAAATTAGATGTAGTCTATCACAGTGCCATCCATTTTGTCACCAAAGCCCCATGTACTACCCACCACTGCGACCTGTATGCTCTCTTTGGTTGGCCCTCGCTTCATATTCGTCACCAAACCCACTGGCTCCAGATCATCTATAAGACTTTTCTAGGTAAAGCCCCGCCTTATCTCAGCTCACTGGTCACCATAGCAACACCCACCTGTAGCATGCGCTCCAGCAGGTATATCTCACTGGTCATCCCTAAAGCCAACTCCTCCTTTGGCCGCCTTTCCTTCCAGTTCTCTGCTGCCAATGACTGGAACGAATTGCAAAAATCACTGAAGCTCGAGACTTATATCACCCTCAATAACTTTAAGCATCAGCTGTCAGAGCAGCTTACCGATCACTTCCCCTATACACAGCCCATTTGTAAATAGCCCACCCAACTACCTCATCCCCATATTGTTATTTAATTGTGCTCCTTTGCACCCCAGTATCTCTACTTGCACATCATCATCTGCACATCTTTCACTCCAGTGTTAATGCAAAATTGTAATTATTTTGCCACTATGGCCTATTTATTGCCTTACCCCCCTAATCTTACTACATTTGCACACACTGTATACAGATTTTTCTACTGTGTTATTGACTGTACATTTGTTTATCCCATGTGTAACTCTGTGTTGTTTTTGTCGCACTGCTTTGCTTCATCAAATAAAGGTGAAATCTTGGCCAGGTCGCAATTGTAAATGAGAACTTGTTTTCAACTGGCCTACCTGGTTAAATAAAGGTGAAATAAATAAACTAAACCAATCAAATCTGCAGAGGAGAATGGGAGAAACTCCCCAAATAAAGGTGTGCCAAGCTTGTAGCGTCATACCCAAGAAGACCCGAGGCTGTAATCGCTGCCAAAGTATCTTCAACAAAGTACTGAGTAAAGGGTCGGAATACTATGCAAATGTTATATTTAATTTGTAATACATTTGCAAAAATGTCTATAAATATGCTTTGTCATGATGGGGTATTGTGTGTAGATTGAAGAGGGAAAAAAATATTGAATACATTTTTGAAAAAGGCTGCAACCTAACAAAATGTGGAAAAAGTCAAGGGGTCTGAATACTTTCCGATGACACTGTATCTAATATGGAATGAGTTCAATATGCAGATACATTACATGTATACATTTCAATGCAAATATCAACCGTAACAAAGTCTCAAGCACATGTGCATGGACACACACACACTCCTGCCACGTGTCAAACAAGATCTTCCAATCAACCAGTTGCCAGTAAAAACATATTTTTTAATGTGAAAGGCCACGTTTTGAAGTTAGCATTTCCTCTGTGGCAGGAATAGAGTGTACCTGACACTGCTGTCATAGTGACACTAGGACCTTTAAACTCCCAATTATCATCTTGGCTACACACACACACACACACACACACACACACACACACACACACACACAGTTTTCATTTGATCCTTAGACGCCATGCTCCACTGAGTGAGGAACAGGTTGTGCAGCTAGATGGCTTTTTTATGGCAGATCTACCTGGCTATCCTAAAGTGACACGACACATCATAACTATCCCCTTCTGGACAATACAACCATATTTTGTAAGGATAGAACTGATTAGCAACCTATTTAGAACAAGGTTAGGCCTATTTCAATGACTGTCACCATCAGATTATGTTACAGAATGACAAGATATGTACTTTACTGTAAATAGTCACTGGGAATTTTTTCCCCTACCAGTACACCAACCCTATCACCAGAGGCAACAACAACTGCCCGAGTTACACAAGGAACACACAATCCCTCCATCAGTGCTCAGACTGCCCGCAATAGGCTGAAAGAGGCTGGACTGAGGGCTTGTAGGCCCGTTGTAAGGCAGGTCCTCACCAGACATCAACGGCAACAACGTCGCCTATGGGCACAAACCCACCGTCGCTGGACTAGACAGGACTGGCAAAAAGTGCTCTTCACTGATGAATCGTGGTTTTGTCTCACCATGGGTGATGGTCGGATTCGCATTTATCGTCGAAGGAATGAGCGTGACACCGAGGGCTATACTCTGGAGCAGGATCGATTTGGAGATGGAGGGTCCGTCATGGTCTGGGGTGGTGTGTCACAGCATCATCGGACTGAGCTTGTTGTCATTGCAGGCAATGTCAACGCTGTGCGTTACAGGGAAGACATCCTCCTCCCTGATGTGGTACCCTTCCTGCAGGCTCATCCTGACATGACCCTCCAGCATGACAATGCCACCAGCCATACTGCTGTTCTGTGAGTGATTTCCTGCAAGACAGGAATGCCAGTGTTCTGCCATGGCCAGCGAAGAGCCTGAATCTCAATCCCATTGAGCACGTCTGGGACCTGTTGGATCGGAGAGCGAGGGCTAGGGCTATTCCCCCCAGAAATGTCCGGGAACTTGCAGGTGCCTTGGTGGAAGAGTGGGGTAACATCTCACAGCAAGAACTGGCAAATCTGGTGCAGTTCATGAGGAGGAGATGCACTGCAGTACTTAAAGCAGCTACATTTTTGGGGGGCCCGGGGGGACCCGTTTTGTGATAGAAAATTCATCATAACTCATAACACGAGAGTCACGACTTCTACTAAGTCGAAACCTCTCCTTGTTCGGGCGGTGCTCGGCGGTCGACGTCACCGGTCTTCTAGCCATCATTGATCCATTTTTCATTTTCCATTGGTTTTGTCTTGTCTTCCTACACACCTGATTTCAATCCCATTCATTACCTGTTGTGTATTTAACCCTCTGTTTCCCTTCATGTCTTTGTCAGAGATTGTTTGTTATTCAGTGTTGTGTTGTTTTTTTGTATTGGTGCGCGACGGGTCCTCGTACCCGCTTTGTTATTTGTTTACATTTAGTGTTTGGAGTTTCGTTTATCGTTATTAAATAACTCCATTACACTCAGTTTGATTCTCTTGCGCCTGACTTCCCTGCCACCTATACACATGACTCTGACAGAATCTCTGACCAAAAAATTAAGTGAGCAGGAGAAGATACCCCGGCCATGGAAGTAGAGGAGCGCATCATGGAACACACAGAGATGATTGACAATCTGAGTTCTGCCATGGATCGCGTTGTCCAGAGTATGGACCACTGGGAGAGACAGGGAGTTTTTCCAGTGCCTCCACCAGCACAACCGGGGTCTCCCCTGAGCGCCCTTTCTCCGCCTGAACCCAGCAGGATCCTTTTATCCCTGCCTAAGGGGTACTACGGAGATACTGCCGGCTGACAGGGTTTTTCTCCTCAAACTAAGCCTGTATCTGGCCACGGTTCACCCAGCTCCATCGGACCGTGAGAAGAGTTACGCCCTCGTCTCGTGCCTCACCAGGAAAGCCCTGGAGTGGGCAGCGCTGTGTGTAGAGAGGAGGATGTGGCGTTGGACCATTTTGAGGACTTCACCCGCCATTTCAGGACAGTATTCGACCATCCACCCGAAGGCAGAGCGGCGGGTGAGCGCCTCTATCATCTGAGGCAGGAAACGAGGAGCGCACAGGAGTTTGCTCTGGAGTTTAGGACCCTGGCTGCCGGTGCTGGACTGAGCGACAGAGCCCTGATCGACCATTACCGCTTGCGACAGGGGATACAAGTGACTCCTGGGAAATGCAGCATCTACCAGGAGATCTATCGCACAATCCCCCCGTCGATGGGGTGGTAATTGAGCCTTCTTTTCGAAGAAGCTCAGCCCGGCGGAGCGAAAATATGATTTGGGAGACCGGGAGTTGTTGGCTGTCGTAAAAGCCTTGAAGGCGTGGAGACATTGGCTTGAGGGGGCTAAACACCCTATTCTCATCTGGACTGACCATCGCAATCTGGAGTACATCCGGGAGGTGAGGAGACTGAATCCTCGTCAGGCAAGGTGGGCCATGTTTTTCACTCGTTTTGTGTTTACCCTCTCTTACAGACCAGGCTGCCAGAACGTTTAGGCAGACGCATTGTCCCGGCTGTATGACACAGAGGAGCGGTCCATGGATCCCACTCCCATACTCCCAGCTTCTTGTTTGGGTGTGCCTGTAGTGTGGGAGCTGGACGCAGACATTGAGCGGGCGTCACGTGCAGAGCCCTCTCCCCCTCAGTGTCCAGCTGGGCGTCTGTACGTTCCGTCTGCTGTCCGCGACCGACTGATCTATTGGGCCCACACTTCACCCTCCTCTGGTCATCCTGGGATCGGTCGGAAGATGCAATGTCTTGATGGGAGGTACTGGTGGCCCACTTTAGCTAAGGACGTGAGGATTTATGTTTCTTCCTGCTCAGTGTGCGCCCAGTGCAAGGCTCCTAGACACCTGCCCAGAGGTAAGTTACAACCCTTAACCATTCCACAACGTCCGTGTTCGCATCTGTTGGTGGATTTTTTAACTGATCTTCCACCTTCACAGGGTAACACCACGATCCTGGTCGTTGTGGATCGTTTTTCTAATTCCTGTCGTCTCCTCCCTTTGCCCGGTCTCCCTACGGCCTTACAAACTGCGGAGGCCCTGTTTACACACGTTTTCCGGCACTATGGGGTGCCTGTGAATATAGTGTCTGATCGGGGTCCCCAGTTCACATCAAGGGTCTGGAAGGCGTTCATGGAACGTCTGGGGGTCTCAGTCAGCCTTACCTCAGGTTTTCACCCAGAGAGTAATGGGCAGGTGGAGAGTTAACCAGGATGTGGGTAGGTTTCTGCGGTCTTATTGCCAGGACCGGCCGGAGGAGTGGGCGAAGTTCGTGCCCTGTGCAGAGATGGCCCAGAACTCACTACGCCACTCCTTCACTAACCTTTCTCATTTCAATGTGTCAAGCCTCTCCTTGTTCGGGCGGTGCTCGGCGGTCGACGTCACCGGTCTTCTAGCCATCATTGATCCATTTTTCATTTTCCATTGGTTTTGTCTTGTCTTCCTACACACCTGGTTTCAATCCCATTCATTACCTGTTGTGTATTTAACCCTCTGTTTCCCCTCATGTCTTTGTCAGAGATTGTTTGTTATTCAGTGTTGTGTTGTTTTTTTTGTATTGGTGCGCGACGGGTCCTCGTACCCACTTTGTTATTTGTTTACATTTAGTGTTTGGAGTATGTTTAGTTTATCGTTATTAAATAACTCCATTACACTCAGTTTGATTCTCCTGCGCCTGATTTCCCTGCCACCTATACACACGACTCTGACAATGAGTGAGAAAAAGTAGCACACAAAGAGTTTTGCTATGACTTTAACAGCGCATGGCTGGACGAAACAAGTCTCGGGCCCTGGGAAGGCCCACCTCTTGGCATCAGAGAGAAAATGTGTTTACATCCCTGTTAATGAGCATTTCTCCTTTGCCAAGGTAATCCATACTCTTGACAGGTGTTGCATATCAAGAAGCTGATTAAACAGCATGATCATTACACAGGTGGACATTGTGCTGGGAACAATTAAAGGCCACTCTAAAATATGCCGTTTTGTCACACAACACAATGGCACAGGTGTCTGAGGGAGTGTGTAATAAAAAAATAAGTATTTAACCAGGCAAGTCAGTTAAGAACAAATTATTATTATTGACAATGATGGTTCAGGAACAGTGGGTTAACTGCCTTGTTCAGGCGCAGAACAACAGATTTTTACCTTGTCAGCTCAGGGATTTGATCTTGCAACCTTTCGGTTACTGGCCCAACACGCTAACCACTAGGCTAACTGCCGCCCCAGGTAGTAGCCTAGTGTTAGCCTAATTGGTCTGCTGACTGCAGGAATGTCCACCAGAACTATTGCCAGATTATTTCATGTTAACTTCTCTACCATAAGCCGCCTCCAAAGTTGTTTTAGAGAATTTGGCAGTAAGTCTGACCGGCCCCATAAGCGCAGACCATGTGTAACCATGCCAGTACAGGACCTCCTCATCCGGCTTCTTCACCTGCGGGATTGTCTGACACACCAACCTGGATAGCTAATGAAACTGTGGGTTTGCACAACCTAAAAATGTCTGCACAAACTGTCAGAAACAGTCTCAGGGAAGTTCATCTGCGTGCCCATCGTCCTCACCAGGGTCTCGACCTGACTGCAATTCGGCGCCGTAACTGATATCAGTGGGCAAATGCCCACCTTCGATGGCAACTGGCACGCTGGTGAAGTGAGCTCTTCACGGATTAAACCCGGTTTCAACTGTACCAGGCAGATGGCAGACAGCGTGTATGTCGTCGTGTGGGCGAGTGGTTTGCTGATGTCAACGTTGTGAACAGACTGCCCCATGGTGGCGGTGGGGTTATGGTATGGGCTGGAATAAGTTACGGACAACGAACACAATTGCATTTTACCTATGGCAATGTGAATGCACAGAGATATCCTGAGGCCCATTGTCGTGCCATTCATCTGCCACAATCACCTCATGTTTCAGCATGATAATGCACAGCCCCATGTCGCAAGGATCTGTATACAATTCCTAGAAGCTGAATGTTCCAGTTCTTCCATGGCCTGCATACTCGCCAGACATGCATACTCGCCAGACATGCATACTCGCCAGACATCATGCATACTCGCCAGACATGCATACTCGCCAGACATGCATACTCGCCAGACATGCATACTCACCAGACATGCATACTCGCCAGACATGCATACTCGCCAGACATGCATACTCACCAGACATGCATACTCGCCAGACATGCATACTCACCAGACATGCATACTCACCAGGCATGCATACTCGCTAGACATGCATACTCGCCAGACAAATATCTGCCTTTCCAGTCATGTGAAATCCATAGATTAGGGCGTAATGAATTCATTTCAATTGACTGATTTCCTGAAATGAACTGTAACTCAGTAAAACCTTTGAAATTGTTGCATATTGTGTTTTATATTTTGGTTCACTGTAATTTTCTGCAATTGTACATATTTTGCCATGTGTCAGAGAGATGTTGTGTTGTTGCAGCTTTAAAGCTCATATCCTGCAATTATACACATTTTCCCATGAGGCAGAGGTAAAACTTTTTAAAAGCTTAAATTACAGTGCCTCCACGACCCTATTTGAGAACCTCTGTTTGAAGAGAGCACACACTAGGACAAAGTTTGTGTGTGTGTGTATATGTTTCAAATCAAATCAAAGTGAACTGGTCGCGTACCCATTGTAGCAGATGTTATTGCAGAACACAAAAAAATGCTTGTGTTACTAGCTCCTAACGATGCAGTACAAATGTGTGTGTGGTGTGTGTGTGTGTGTGTGTGTGTGTGTGTGTGTGTGTGTGTGTGTGTGTGTGTGTGTACAAGGCCACACAACTCCAGACCTGATGGCAGTCTTCTCCATGGCGTCTGGCCCGTCCACGACTGGTAGGTCGTCAGCCAGAATCTCCTCTGGACTGCGGGGATCGATGAGAATCCCTCTCTTATCCTTATCCTTGATCCCGATCCCTGCAGTGATGGCGTTCCACAAGGCATTCTGGGACTTGGAGCCTGGACAGGAAGGTCAAGGGACAGAGTTCAGGGTTCATATAATGGGTAGGGCATGGAGTTTTACCCTGACCACATTTTGACATAACCAGGAAAAACTCTGGGCATTACAAATGGAGAAGAATACTTGGATCTGAGAAATGTAATGCAATGAGTAAAGACCATAATGTTACAGATGGTGAGACGCAGCTCAGTGTGTTTTATTTTGCTAGACTATAGATGTAACACATCAGTCAGTCAGTCAGGCTAAGCAGGGAGGCGGTGAGGGTTCGTAACAACTCCATGACGAAACACTGCTGCGGCTGTGGGTGTCTGTCGCCCTCTGTCGATAGGTCTCTAGAATGCACTCAGATTCCACTTGGAACAGGAGGAGTGCATAACACTATGTCACGTGTCTGTGGTGTATAAACACATGGTGTGATGCTGCCATCTAGCCTATGTATGGTATTATCACAAGACAAAGGTGTCAAAGTTGTTGATCATCGTTGTGGTGTGATGCTGCCATCTTAGCCTATGTATGGATTTATCAAAAGGCAAAGGTGTCAAAGTTGTTGATGAGCATTGCAACAAACAGCTATTCAATTAAACGGCTATTGACTATGAAGAAAATTATATTTGTCATATGCATGTGTGTGTGTGTGTGTGTGTGTGTGTGTGTGTATGTATGTATGTGTATGTGTGTGTGTGTGTGTGTGTGTGTGTGTGTGTGTGTGTGTGTGTGTGTGTGTGTGTGTGTGTGTGTGTGTGTATTTGTGTGTGTGTGTGTGTGTATTTGTGTGTGTGTGTGTGTGTATTTGTGTGTGTGTGTGTGTGTTTGTTGGACTGTGGTGACTCACGTGCAAAGCGATTCAGTGGTGGAGGGGTAGTCTCCCCAGCCTTGTTGGCAACTGTGAAAACAGAGACCGAGATAATGAATTAACAAATGAGGGAAGAAGAGGGGGAGGAGAGGATCTGAGCAGGGGAGAGGTTGAAGAAGGCGGTTTTAATGTGTAGAAATTAACGCGTTCTATTCATCTTATTTTATTTGTTTACAAACATGCTTTTTCATGGGCATGACTGGCTGACCAATTTCCTGTTAAAGTTCAGGACAAGCGAAAATAATGTGTGAATTAATGAATAAATTATGAATACATATGAAATAATGAATGAACTAATCCATCAACGAGTTAGAAGATAAAAGATACCCCAAATTGTCCATACACACAAAAAGTTTATTTCTCTAAAATGTTGAGCATAAATGTGTTTACATCCCTGTTAGTGAGCATTTCTCCTTTACCAGGATAATCCATCCACCTGACAGGTGTGGCATATCAATAAGCTGATTAAACAGCGTGATCATTACACAGGTGCACCTTGTGCTGGGGGACAATAAAATGCCACTCTAAAATGTGCACTTTGTCACACAACACAATGCCACAGAAGTTTTGTAGGAGCATGCAATTGGAATGCTGACTGCAGGAATGTGCACCAGAGCGGTTGCCAGATAATTTAATGTTAATTTCTCTACCATAAGCCAATGTCGTTTTAGAGAATTTGGCAGTACGTCCAACCGGGCTCACAACCCCAGACCGCATGTATGGCATTGTGTGGGCGAGCAGTTTGCTGATGTTAACACTGTGAACAGAGTGCCATGGTGGATGTGCGGGTTATGATATTGGACTGCCATAAGCTATGGACAACGAACACAATTGCATTTAATGGATGGCAATGTGAATGCACAGCGATACCGTGACGAGATCCTGAGGTCCATTGTCGTGCCATTCATCCGCCTCCATCATCTCATGTTTCAGCATGATAATGCACAGCCCCATGTCGCAAGGATCTGTACACAATTCCTGGAAGTTGAAAATGTCCCAGTTCTTCCATGGCCTGCATACTCACCAGACATGTCACCCATTGAGCATGTTTGGGATGCTCTGGATCGACATGTACGACAGCGTGTTCCAGTTCCCGCCAACATCCAGCAACTTTCAAATGGAGTGGGACAACATTCCACAGGCCACAATCAACAACTAGATCAACTCTATGCGAAGGAGATGTGTTACGCTGCATGATACAAATGGTGGTTCACACCAGATAGTGACTGGTTTTCTGATCCACGCCCCTACCTTTTCTTAAAGGTATCTGTGACCAATAGATGCATATCTGTATTCCCAGTCATGTGAAATCCATAAATTAGGGCCTAATGAATTTATTTAAATTGACTGATTTCCTGTAACTCAGTAAAATCTTTTGAAATTGTTGCATGTTGCTTTTATATTTTTGTTCAGTATAGATTACATTTTTTCCATTTACCTTCAGTACTCAACTATTCTACTACTAGCTTTGTGATTCCACAGAGTAGTCACCATACTTTAGCACAATGAGTAGCAATTATATTCTGCAAGGTCAAATCAACATGTGCCATGCCACATACCGTTGCCAGGAGACATGTAGCTAGCTAGTTAGCTCGCTTGACTATACACCTACAGCAGTTTAGTTCTTTAGTGAGCTAGCTCCTTTTCCAACCGACACACATCTGTCCCTTTCTGGTAGTGAGAAACAAACACAGAATGTCAACCAACATGACAGAGATGGTAAGCAGATTCTCCTGCTGAGGTCACAGACCTTCTAGTCATAAGTGGTGTTTACACAGTGTGGGAAATGCTGTAAACTGAATTTGTATTACATTAGTACATTACTTTAATGCACAACTATGTATTTGATGGTCTTGAAAGGTCTTCATTTGAAAGTCTAAATAGATGTTATTCCGTTGAGACTAATGGACTACCTGATGAATTATAAAGACTGTGCCATAAGGAATTTAGATTCACAACGTGTTGGCAACAGTATAAGCAAAAGCAATGAATATTTTTGTTTATATAAAACAATGTTTTATGTAATGATATATTTGGCTGACCAATATCGATATCATCAAGAACATTTCATTACAAGGATTCACTGTTCAGTTAGGAATTTGTAGGACAGCATGCCCTGCCGTTATTGTAAAGAAGAATGTGTACTTAATTGACCTGCCTGGTCAAATAAAGGTACAGTTAAATAAAACGACTGTCCTTCAAGAGCTTTTCAATTTTACACAAATCATATTGTCCTCATTCAGATAGTGCAGCCTATGTATTGGCAATGAAACAGGCAGTAAGAGATGAGGAGGACGGGAATAAGACGGCTGATATAGAGAATCATTGCAGTGCTGGACTATACTGTGGTTAGGTCATTACATGGGATTACACCTATAATGGGCTACTCTGGGTTACCATGGCATTTTGCTCTACCTACCCCACTGATGACCACCACCTCAAAGACATCTACAGGTCAGAAAGAAGGGAGAGAGAGAGAGAGAGAGAGAGAGAGAGAGAGAGATACATGAAGAACAGAAAGGGGAGTAAGAGAGAGTGCAGGTGAAAATGGAAAATGACAGAGAAAGGAGATAGAACAAAGAGAGAGAACAAGGAAAGAGGTGCAATAAAAAGAAAGTAATCGGAGACAGACATCGAGAGTGACAGATTGGTAGAGGGGTGGATCGAAGGGGTCGAGTGAACAAACCAGTGAGCGGGTCTCAGGAGGAGCTGGGTAAGAGGAGATCCACAGGGGCCAGCAGGTAATTAGGAGAAATCAGAGGGTCTCCAGGAGAGGCTCCCCTTAGTAGGGAGGGTGAGAGAGGATGACTAGAGAGGGAGAAGGAGGGAGGGGAAGAGAGATGAAGAATAGAAGGGGAGGGAGAGGAAGAGGAGGGAGGAGTGATCGATTGAGCAATAGAGAGAGAGAGATAATCTGCTGGAAGGAGTGAGGAAGGAGTGAGGGAGGAGAGAGGTAGTAGAGGGAGAGATAAAGAGAGAGAGCGAGGTAGAGAGACAGTGTGTGTTTGTTCACGTAATTTGTGTCGTCTCAGTCGCCACGACGATAGAAGAGTAGTCCCCGGCAGAGCAGAGCACGGGGAGTCATTACCACTAATGAAGTGGCCTCCTCCATCACTGTCGCCCAGACAATACATTGACTACTTACACGTCAGACCCTCTCCTCCCTCACCCCTTATTATTTCCATCTTACCTCCCTCTCTCTTCCTCTTCCTTTCCCTCTTCACTCGCTCTCCTTCCTTCTTTCACTCTTACCTCTCTCTCTCCCTCCTACCCCTCTCTCCCCCTCCTACATGTCTTTCTCCCTCCTACCTCTCTCTCTATCCCTCCTCCATCTCTCCCTCTTACTCATCTCTCTCCCTCTTACCTCTCTCTCTCCCTCTTACCTCTCTCTGCATGTCTCCAAAGCGGTGCCCCAGGTAACCAAAGGTGATATCCCATAACCCCCCTGCTCCATGCCCCGACAAACCAGAGTCACAGAGATTACCAAACAGGTGTGTGTGTTAATGAGGTCTCCACAGACTACCCTTCCACTGATAGAGGAGGGGACAGGCTAATTTACCACAAACACACACACAAACCCACACATACACACACTTGTGCACACACACACTTTCCCTCCTCTACCCTTCCATTCTCTCACATCATGCGTATTGTGTGCTTTTTAAATTCTATGGTCTATTATCATCTATATTATTGTCGATGTCACTCTATTGTTGGAAAGAGCTTTCAAGATAAGAATTTCAATGTAGTGTTTTACACCTGTTGTATCCTGTGTGCGTGGCAAATAAACTATGAAAGTTGAAACACATGCGCACACACGTGCACACACACACATGTACACGTACAAATACACACAAGCACGCACGCACGCACACACACACACACACAGCAATGTCATATCCTCCCCCGTCCCTCGTCCCCCGTTCCCATAGTAACAGTAATCAGTCATCATCACACACGGCAAGCGTGGGCAGGTAATGTGTGTGTGTGTGTGTGTGTGTGTGTGTGTGTGTGTGTGTGTGTGTGTGTGTGTGCGACGTGGGCAGGTAATGTAAGTGTGAGGTAGGGAGAGGTAGACCCTTATCAGCAAGTCAAAGCGTGAGGGTGTTTATGTACCTTTCATTTACAGACCACATAGAAGCAGCTGGAACTCTGAACTCGATCACATGTCTGTTTACTTACATGGGTCTTCATCATCATCTATATAGTCTACCCGATGGGGAACTATTAGCTGTTTACTGTTGATTAACAGCAGATCGCAGCCAGGTATAGACGGTTAGGTTAGCTGGTTGCTTAGTGCTGTAGCTACCGCCGCCATAGATATGTATGGGCTTTAGCCAACTCCTTTCACATTGGTTGTCATACTTCACATGCATGTTTGGCGTGAGGATTATGTGTCTTCCTTTCCCATTATTCCTTTCCCATCCTCCCATGAATTGGGAGAGTCATATATTTCAGAAGGACCCCTGTCATATCTACTGTAAATAGTACCCTACCTCTTTTCGTCCCTTTCCATTTTCCCTCCTCTATCCTTTAATTGTCTCTCATCTCTGACCACTGAAGGAACAACTGAACAGAGGAGAGGAGAGGAATGACGGAACATGGAGAGTAGAGGAATGACAGAACATGGAGAGGAGAGGAGGGAGGTTACATAAGATGTACCACTTGACCTTTGAAAGCCTGCAATTACTGCCCTGTTTCTCTGCAAACACACAGTCACACATACACCCCCTCCACATACACACACACAATGCTCATGTCACTCCTCTCCTCCACCCCTCAAACTGTAGATTTGAATCCTTACTTTAAATGCAAATCATTCTGCCGTCTTCAACAGCTAACTACTTCCCTATCCTCTGGCTTGACACAGTAAAATAAAACACTTTCTTCTCTTAGCAGTCTCAGTTCTCGACATGTGAAACAGCCATATGGGCAATTCCATGAAAAGAGAATGATGCAACTCACATTTCCCTTTCAAATGTATGTCAAACAAAATAAAATGATTGCAAAGTTAAACAAACCATTAAAACAATATGCACAATGACTACTTCTATCAACTTCCACTCAAAATCGTACAAAAACAAGTTGATTGTAAATGATGGTTTGTGCAGTCACCGTGTTACCAACATTTGCATCTGCACTCAAGTAAATGTGTTTGTGTAACATTTTCTGTGGAAATTGTTATAATTAGTCATTGTGCCTAGAGATGTATGGTTTGTATAACTCCACAATCATTGGTTTATGTTTGGCATACATTTGAAAGCGAAGCGTCTCAGCATCACTCTGTTAACGTGGAATTGTCCCATAAAAGAGAACAAGCTCTGGGGATGAAATAAATGGGATCTCGGAAAGTAATTGTACAGATGTGAGACATTTTGTCTGAAAAAAGAGACGTGTTACAGCCTCCTTCTGTTATCTGCTTTGTTCAGACGACACTGCAATATTCCTCCCCTCAACAGAGAACTAGCTGACTGGATGAGACAAATGTTCACCTCACTGATTTCTGTTCATTATCACCCCCTCTCCATGCATCACACACACACACACACACACACACACACACACACACACACACACACACACACACACACACACACACACACGGACACACACACACGGACACACACACACACACACACACGGACACACAGACACACACACACACACACACACACACACACACACACACACACACACACACACACACACACAGGGACACACGGACACACACACACACACACACACACACACACACACACACACACACCAGGGGACTTGACAAACAAAGAGAGGAAAATGAAGATTCCACCAAGATGCATAAAATATTGACAGGCAATTTCACTTTTTTTGATTTTCCTCAATCTATTGAAAAATAATGACACTTCAGAAGAATAGAGATATATTTCTCTCTGTGTCTCCCTCTGTTTTTGTCTTGATAGACTGTGTACAGACAGTGAACGACTGTACAGACAGTGAACGACTGTACAGACGATGAATAGACTTGCTAATGATGCAGGGGAAACATACAAAACTGATTTATCTGAATGTTCACACTGTAGGTCAGTTACATTGTGATATCACACAAGAAAATCACACTGTTAAAGTGCAATTTAACTTTCAAACAAAGAATATATACTATCATTATATAGAAAACTCAAGAGATACATATATTAAGTGACTGAAGCTTATGCTCAACTATGGCAAAGACAGCCTCAGCCAGTGGTAAACACCATATGTTCAGTTCAGTTTGCAAAGACACACAGCTGCACTCAACTATCCCCTACACACACACACTCTCTCTCTCTCACTCACCGATGGTGAAGCTGAACCCATCGATGCTGAAAGTGGCGCTCCGGCACTTTTTAAATCCCTGCTTCTTGGAGCTCTTGGAGCTAGGCTCCGTCATCTTTCCTCAACTCCTCACTCTGTCACTGCACTTGTCTTGTATCAAAACTCTTCTCTCTGCTGCCTGTTGTTCTCCCTCTCCTGTGTTTTCCCTATCTCTCTCCGTGGAGGCTCCGTGAGGTGAAGGGGTCCCCCCTCAGCCTGTCCCCCAGGAGAAGTGCACTGCGCGGGGGTATCACCAGAGACTCTCTCCCCTGGGTAGTGACGGTGGTGGAGCCAGGTAGGTGTTGTAAGAGAGAGTTAGCGGAGAAAGGCTAAAGCTCTAGCGCTAACTGAGATGTGGCGACACTAGGGACGGAGCATTAGCGCCGTCCAGTCTCACTGTGCATCCTTACTTCAGGCCCGCTAAGAGCTCTTCAGGAGCCTGTAGCTCTAACTCTCTCTCTATCTCTCTGTTTCTCTGTTTCCCTTTCTTACTCCAGCTCTCCCTCTCTCTGTCCAGCTATCTCTGGCACAACCACTCACCACAGCCACAGAGGAACCCATGTGGGAGAATACAGAAGATATAAACCTCTCTCTCTCCCACCTCCCTCCCTCCCTCCCCTGTAGTAATCTCTATGACCCTCCACACTGTTGTGCTCCTACAGCAGTTGATTAGTCCCTCTCTCTGTCACATCTCCCCCTTCTCTCTCTCTTTCTCCCTCCCTTTCTCTTTCTCAACCTCCTTGCATGAAGTTGCTATCAGAATCATGTTTCTCTTCACCCTGTTGTAGGTGTGCTAATATGGATGTTTCTCTTGCTGCGTACATGCCTGCGTTCATGTGTGTCTGTGTGTATTTGTGCATGAGTGTGTGCATTAGTGTCTGTGTGTATGTTTATTTGTGTTTGGTTGCATTAGTCCCTTGTTGCTGATCCACCAAAATATTTACTTTGCCTCATCGCTAAGAACACTGTAATGGCTGACCTGGGAGACTTGAATGCACACAAACACACACACACACACCCACATACTGCTCTGTTGCTGTGCAGGGACACATCCACGATTACTCTTTAATGCAATTTCACTTGTCAACTAGGTCTGCAGGTGCATAGATCCTCTTACATTGGAAGTTACTTTACTGATAGTAGTAGACAAGGTTCTGTCAACTGGACTACATCCCATTAATATATCAACTGCTAGGTCGTATCCTGATGAAGTGCAATGATTGACTAGGCTCTTGGGGAAGATATCCTGCACACTGGGGCCGTGCTATCATTGTATAGTATACTGATTACATTGAAGAAGTCCTTAAGACTGTGTGAAAGGTTTTTTACATGAAAGTGCCTCAGAAAACCGCAGACTGTAGAACAATGACATGTTTCAGTACAGACTTTGCATCATTTCCCCCGACATCCATAATGTAAACACAGTCTGCACCACTACTCACTACTGTTCGTCTAGTGCCACTTCACTTTCCTGTTTCACCAATTATTTTTGAAAAAGGTGTGTGTTTGTGTTTTTATTTTTTTATTTTAAATAGTTATCGGGCACCATTGTTCACAGGCATCAATACAGACTAGAGCCTCACAAAATACGCTGTTCTTCTCAGCTGTTGGAGTCGTAGCACAGACATTCGCCTCAAGGTCTCTCTTCCAACACAGAACAAGAGGAACGATTACACAATATGTCCCTTAGTAACAACAGAACCCTTCAGTTCACTTACATTGACGTGGTCATCTCAACAGATCGTACTGTGCTATAGCGGGAGGTAGGAGATCTCAGAGGAGAGAGTTGTTCTCAGGCTATAGGGTGGTTTTCACAGTCTGTTGAATAACTACCGGGGAGTACTAATAACGTGATCCAGTTGAATTGAATTGAATGTGTCGACGTGGAAAATATCCCACAGTTTCCTCAGAACCAAGTATTTCATGTGACCATCCCCACGGAGTGAGTGAAGGTGTGAAGTACAGGAGCGTCAACAGTGCGTCACCCTTCTACATCCAGTCTCTTAAACACCTGTCTTGTGGCACCTGTGAAACCAGTCAGGCCAGAGGGTTTCATTGTATATGTGATAATGGCGCATGCAGTTTCATCTACAATAGAGACTCTATGGCCAGAACAGATTTGATTTGTAAAAGAACAGACACACAAATGCAACATGCGACAATTTCAAAGATTTTACTGAGTTACAGTTCACATAAGGAAATCAGTCAATTGAAATAAATTCATTAGGCCCTAATCAATGGATTCCTGGGAAAAGGTAGGGGTTTGGATCAGAAAATCAGTCAGTATCTGGTGTGACCACCATTTGCCTCATGCAGTACGACACATCTTCTTCGCATAGATTTAATCAGGCTGTTGATTATGGCCTGTGGAATGTTGTCCCACTCCTCTTCAATGGCTGCGTGAAGTTGCTGGATATTGTCGGAAACTGAAACATGCTGTTGTACACGTCAATCCAGAGCATCCCAAACATGCTCAATGGGTGACATGTCTGGTGAGTATGCAGGCCATGGAAGAACTGGGACATTTTCAACTTCCAGGAATTGTGTACAGATCCTTGTGACATGGGGCTGTGCATTATCATGCTGAAACATGAGGTGATGGTAGCGGATGAATGGCACGACCATGGGCCTCAGGAACTCGCCACGGTATCTCTGTGCATTCACATTGCCATTGATAAAATGCAATTGTGTTTGATGTCCATAGTTGATGCCTGCCGATACCATAATCTCACCGCCACCATGGGGCAGTCTGTTCACAACATTGACATCAGCAAACCGCTCGCCCACACATACACGTAGGCTGCTGTTGTGAGGCCAGTTGGACATACTGCCAAATCCTCTAAAACGATGTTGGAGGTGGATTATGGTAGAGAAGTTAACAGTAAATTGTCTGGCAACAGCTCTGCCAATTGCATGCTCCCTCAAAACTTGAGACATCTGCGGCATTATGTAGTGACAAAACTGCACATTTTAGAGTGGCCTTTTATTGTCCCCAGCACAAGGTGCACCTGTGCAATGATCATGCTGTTTAATCAGAATCTTGATATGCCACACCTGTCAGGTGGATGGATTATCTTGTCAATTTAGAAATGCTCACTTAGAGGGATGTAAATACATTTGTGCACAACATTTGAAGGAAATAAGCTTTTTGTGCGTGTGGAAAGTTTCTGGGATCTTTTATTTCAGCTCATGAAACATGGGACCAGCACTTTACCTATTTTTAACTGAAGGACAAACATATAAAATGGGTCATCACATTTAAATGCAGTTCATGAATGTTGCATTAAATCACACAAACCAGATGTCTGGAACAAGGACCATTGACTAATGTTTGGCACAGCTGACCCAGCACACCCCCTGCTTTAACAGAAAACAAGCTTTGGGCCTCTTCCTCTTCATGCTTACAGCATATGAATCTGACACAGTCAAATATAACAAGGGATAGTTCTGATATCCTACATATCCTAAACATACATAATTAACAAAACACACTATGACATACGGGCAGGAACTATGAGCTTTTGCCAGTAGCAAATGCTAATATTGTCACGCCCTGACCTTAGAGAGCCTTTTTATGTCTCTATTTGGTTTGGTCAGGTTGTGATTTGGGTGGGCATTCTATGTTCTTTATTTCTTTGTTTCTGGCCGAGTGTGGTTCCCAATCAGAGGCAGCTGTCTATCGTTGTCTCTGATTGGGTATCATACTTAGGCAGCCCTTTTTCCCCACCTATGATTGTAGGTAGTTGTCTATGTGTAGTGGCCTGCGAGCACTACGTAGCTTTACGTTCGTTTGTTATTTCTTGTTTTGTTGGCGACATTCTAAATAAAAGTATAATGTACGCTCACCACGTTGCGCCTTGGTCCACTTCTTCCGATGGGCGTAACAGAACTACCCACCACAAAAGGACCAAGCAGCGTGGAGAAAGGGACTCATGGACTTGGGAGGAAATCAAGGACGTTAAAGGACCCTGGAGGCAGGCTGGGAAATATCGCCGTCCAAAGGAGGAGATAAAGGCAGCGAAGGAGGAGTGGTGACTGTATGAGGAGGCAAGTCATCGAAGCAGGCACGAGAGGCAGCCCCCAAAAAATGTTTTGCGGGTGGGCACACGGGGAGATTGGCAGAGTCAGGTTATAGACCTGAGCCAACTCCCCGTGCTTACCGCGGGGAGTGAGTGACCGGGCAGTCACCGTGTTATGCGGTAAAGCGCACGGTGAGCATGCACAGCCCGGTGCGCTCGGAGCCAGCTCTCCACAAGTGCCACGCTAGAGTGGGCATCCAGCCAGGGCGGATTGTGCCATCTCAGCGCCATTGGTCTCCGGTGCGCCGTTTCGGCCCAGGGTATCCTGTGCCGGCTCTGCGCACTCTGTCTCCGGTGCGCTGTGACTGCTCAGTGCGTCCTATGCCTGCGCTCCGCCCGTGCCGGGCTAAAGTGAGCATTCAGCCAAGAGGAGTGGTGCCAGGGATCAGCACCAGATCTCCAGTGCTCCCCCACCGCCCGGTTCATCCTGTGCCTGCTCCCAGAACCAGGCCTCCTTTATGTCTCCCCAGCCTGGTGGGCCCTGTGGCAGCCCCACGCACCAGGCTACCTATACGTCGCCTCCCACCAGTGATGATCCATGGCACGAAGCCTCCAGTGATGATCCATGGCACAAAGCCTCCAGTGATGATCCATGGCACGAAGCCTCCAGTGATGATCCATGGCACGAAGCCTCCAGTGATGATCCATGGCACGAAGCCTCCAGTGATGATCCATGGCACAAAGCCTCCAGTGATGACCCATGGCACAAAGCCTCCAGTGATGATCCATGGCACAAAGCCTCCAGTGATGACCCATGGCACAAAGCCTCCAGTGATGACCCATGGCACAAAGCCTCCAGTGATGACCCATGGCACAAAGCCTCCAGTGATGATCCATGGCACAAAGCCTCCAGTGATGATCCATGGCACAAAGCCTCCAGTGATGATCCATGGCACAAAGCCTCCAGTATAATGTACGCTCACCCCGCTGCGCCTTGGTCCACTTCTTCTGACGGGCGTGACAAATATTACTACTCTGAAGCCAATCAGCAGAGTTCACAAACATAGCTGTTAGTCAACTGATCATCAAACCTGGGTTCAACTATTATTTCAAATATTTCAATTACTTTCACATATATATATTCAGATATTTGTTATTTGAAAAGACAAGTAGTTGAATTTTGGCACGTATTTTAAAATACCCATTACACAATGTATTTTCAAATTAAATTAAAATCTCCCATGTATATGAACCCAGGTCCTAGGAGTCTTTGAAAAAACTTTATTTGGAAATATGTATTTGAGAAACAAATCTAATAGTAGGCTATTTATTGAAGATATTTGAAAATACTTTCAAATACTTCCAATAGAAGTAGTTGATTATGGCCACAGTATTTGAAAGTACTCAAATACACAAAGTAAATATTAAAATAGCAAAATACAAGGTCTCGTAGTCATGCATAATCATCTTAGATTTTGTTTTTGTTGTTTGTGCCACTTGGAAAAGAAGGTGTAATGCATTGTGAAACATGTGAGAGTTGTTTATCAGAATAATGCCATGTGTTAAGACGAAAATATCACAGTATTAGAATTCTACAAATGATGCATAATTTATACCATTAAACTTCTCTTAATCATACCATTCACCAACCACTCCATCACCATCAATAGGTAATTACTGTTCTCAGAAACCCTTCCACAAACTGAAACAAATACTACAAAACAATCATCTAAAGCAGGGATGGGCAACTTTGATGGGGGTGGGGGCCACAAAACCCCCCAGAACTTATCATGATGGGCCGCAAAGCCCCTTTTTTTGGGCCGTTTTACAACTAACGTCCTGCAATTCTACACATTTTGCCATAGGGTGGAGGCAAATGTTTTCAGTTTTTAATATGATAACTGATAATCAATGAGCCCCACCCTGGTCAGTAATTAGAACATTCTTACTTCAAGTTTAGATAGCTGGCCACTAGACTAACTTATCAATTGAAAAAAAAAGTGTTGACATGGGCTAATTGAGTGGCTGCTGATGCACAACTACATTTCAAAATTGCACGTTGTGTATTCTATTATTTTAACTCTCAACAGTAAGTTGAGATCCCGACTAGGTTCTTAAAACCTTGAAATTGGTCCGCGGGCCTACAAAAGGGGGTTGTCCATCCCTGATCTAAAGAGCCCAGGTAAATACCACACCAACTGTCATCCATCCACCCATCCCCCGCTCCACAGCAGGGGAAGGAAAAAAGGAACTCAAGGACAAGTTCCAGGCAGCTAGCTTGACCATTCAGCAGCTCTAACTTTTTCTCAGAATGAGTAGGAGTGGGAACACAAAGGCAACTCTTTGCCTTTTCTCACCATTCAATCCGGTGCCTCTCGCTTGCCGCTTATTGAATAGGGCCAGGGTCCTTCAACACTGTACTGTATTGCCTCCTGGGTGCTCTCACTCTCTCTCGCTAACTCTCTCAGCTCAGGTTACCATAGGAACCATGTGTTCAGCTAGCTAGTACACCACACGTAAGCACGACAATCTTTAAAAGCGAAATTAGGATGGAGGCTTGGCTGAATCAATATTTAATACATTAGACCATTGATAACAGTGAACAGCACTGGTTAATGTACACAGGGTATTGTACATACAAACAGTGTAGGGTTTATGTGGGACCAAAAAATGGAATGGAACTACTTCAACATGGAAGTGACACCAACGACCAAGTGGCTTAAGTCCTATTTACAAAAGCACTCTGTAGACTCAGTTTTACTCTCTTCTACGTGGAGGGGGAGAGACACATTATCAGGAGTGCTTAGTGTCCTTTTACCGTGTCTTTAAGTACATGCTGTGTAGAGAGAGAGAGAGAGAGACAGACAGACAGAGAGAGAGAGAGAGAGAGGAGGTGAAGGCTCGATCTTGTCAGAGCTATAATGTAAACCGAAAGACAAGTGATTTGCTGTGTAAGGCTATATGTCACTTACAATAGCTCGAAAATTGCTCTTCCGACAGTGCTATAGCAATTAAATCAGTTCTTAACGCTTAAGGTGATGCTCCAGGACTATACATTTCATTTCAGCCAGTAGTTTTGAAAGTGGTGCTCACGAGGAAAAACGCATCCCTGTTTTGTGTGTACAACGTCATCCAATTGTGTACTATGCCATCCATTTAATTTGATATTTTACACCCTGCATCATTTTTTTTGTATTTTGTTTTTTGCAATTCGTATGACACTGTATGTTAAGGATCCGCACAATATGAGGGTAAAATGAGGGTATTTACAAGCTTTTCTTGTAATTGCAATTAGGCCTTACCATCGAGAGAGGGGGGGGGGGGGGGGGGGGAGAGAGGGAGAGGAAGAGAGAGAGAGGGATAGAAAGAGAGAGAGAGCAAAGTGGTGCAGTGGTATGGCTACTCCTTCAATAACAAAAGGGCCAAGACGTGTCATGGATGACTTGCTCGGATGACTTGAGTTTAATTGGTAGTTTATGCTATGACCTTCCTCTTCTGAGCACAAAAGCCCCCGGCATCCTTCACTTATTAACACACAACCCTGTCTCTGAACCCTCTCACTGTCTCTTGTGCTCTTTGGCTTTCTCTCTCTCTCCTCTCTCTTTGCTGTATATACAATGCATTCGGGAAGTATTCAGACCCCTTGACTTTTTCCACATTGTTATTTTACAGCCTTGTTCTAAAATGGATTAAATAATTTTTTCCCTCATCAATCTACACACAATACCCCATAATAGCAAAGCAAAAACAGGTTTATAGAAATGTTTGCTAATTTATTCCAAAAAAACAAACAGAAATATGACATTTACATAAGTATTCAAACCCTTTACTCGGGACTTTGTTGAAGCACCTTCGGCAGCGATTACAGCATTGAGTCTTCTTGGGTATGACGCAACCAGCTTGGCACACCTGAATTTGGAGAGTTTCTCCCATTCTTCTCTGCAGATCCTCTCAAGTGCTGTCGGGTTGGATGGGGAGCGTTGCTGCACAGCTATTTTCAGGTTTCTACAGAGATGCTTGAACGGGGTCAAGTCAGGGCTCTGGCTGGGTCACTCAAGGACATCCAGAGACTTGTCCTGAAACCACTCCTGTATTGTCTTGGCTGTGTGCTTAGGATCATTGTCCTGTTGGAAGGTGAACCTTCACCCCAGTCTGAGGTTGTGAGAGCTCTGGAGCATGTTTTCATCAAGGAGCTCTCTGTACTTTGCTCCATTCATCTTTGCCTCGATCCTGACAAGTCTCCCAGTCCCTGCCGCTGAAAAACATCCCAACAGCATGATGCTGCCACCACCATGCTTCACCGTAGGGATAGTGCCAGGTTTCTTCCAGACGTGACCTTTGGCATTCAGGCTAAAGAGTTAAATCTTGGTTTCAAAAGACCAAAGAAACGTGTTTCTTTTGTGCCTTTTACTGAGGAGTGGCTTCCGTCTGTCAACTCTACCATAAAGGCCTGATTGGTGGAGGACTTCAGAGATGGTTGTCCTTCTGGAAGGTTCTCCCATCTCCACAGAAGAACTATAGAGCTCTGTCAGAGTGACCATCAGGTTCTTGGTCAACTCTCTGATCAAGGCCCTTCTCCCCCGATTGCTCAGTCTGGCAGGGTGCCCAGCTATAGGAAGAATCTTGGTGGTTCCAGACTTCTTCCATTTAAGAATGATGGAGGCCACTGCGTTCTTGGGGACCGTCAATGCTGCAGACATTTTTTGGTACACTTCCCTAGATCTGTGCCTCGACACAGTCCTGTCTCGGAGCTCTACGGACAATTCCTTCGACCTCATGGCTTGGTTTTTGATCTGACATGCACTGTCAAATGTGGGACCTTATATAGACAGGTGTGTGCCTTTCCAAATCATGTACAAATCAATTATTTACAACATGTGGACTCCAATTAAGTTGTAGAAATATCTCAAGGACAATCAACGGAAACAGGATGCATCTGAGGTCCATTTAGAGTCTCATAGCAAAGGGTCTGAATACTTATGTAAATAAGGTATTCTGTTTTTTATTTGTAATACATTTGAAAAAAATCTAAACATATGTTTTTGCTTTGTCATTATATGGAATTGTGTGTAGATTGCTGAGATGTTTTTTTATTTAATCCATTTTAGAATGGATGTAAAAAATGTGGAAAAATTCAAGGGGTCTGAATACTTTCGGAAGGCACTGTATATATTTAAATACAGTTGAAGTCGGAAGTTTACATACACGTATGTTGGATTCATTCAAACTTGTTTTTTAACCACTCCACAAATGTATTGTTAACAAACTATAGTTTTGTGAAGTCAGTTAGGACATCTACTTTGTGCAATGACACAAGTATTTTTCCAACAATTGTTTACAGACAGATTATTTCACTTAGAATTCACAGTATCACAATTCCAGTGGGTCAAAAGTTTACATACACTAAGTTGACTGTGCCTTTAAACAGCTTGGAAAATTCCAGAAAATTATATAATTTCTTTAGAAGCTTCTGACAGGCTGATTGACATAATTTGAGTTAATTGGAGGTGTACCTGTGGATGTATTTCAAGGCCTACCTTCAAACTCAGTGCCTCTTTGCCTGACATCATGGGGAAATCTAAAGAAATCAGTCAAGACCTCAGAAAGAAATTGTAGACCTCCACAAGTCTGGTTCATCCTTGGGAGCAATTTCCAAACGCCTGAAGGTACCACGTTCATCTGTACAAACAATAGTACACAAGTATAAACACCATGGGACCACGCAGCCGTCATACCGCTCAGGAAGGAGACGCGTTCTGTCTCCTAGAGGTGAAAGTACTTTGGTGCAAAAAGTGTAAATAAATTCCAGAGCAACAGCAAAAGGACCTTGTGAAGATGCTGGAGGAAACAGGTACAAAAGAATCTATATCCACAGTAAAACGAGTCCTATATCGACACAACCTGAAAGGCCGCTCAGCAAGGAAGAAGCCACTGCTCCAAAACCGCCATAAAAAAGCCAGACTACGGTTTGCAACTGCACATAGGGACAAAGATCGGAATTTTTGCAGAAAGGTCCTCTGGTCTGATGAAACAAAAATAGAACTGTTTGGCCATAAATTACCATTATTATGTTTGGGGGAAAAGGGGGAGGCTTGCAAGCCGAAGAACACCTTCTCAAACATGAAGCACGAGTGTAGCAGCATCATGTTGTGGGGGTGCTTTGCTGCAGGAGGAAATGGTGCACTTCACAAAACAGATGGCATCATGAGGGAGAAAAATGATGTGGATATATTGAAGCAACATCAAGTTAAAGCTTGGTCGCAAATGGGTCTTCCAAATGGACAATGACCTCAAGCATAGTTCCAAAGTTGTGGTAAAATGGCTTAAGGACAACAAAGTCAAGGTATTGGAGTGGCCATCACAAAGCCCTGACCTTAATTCTATAGAAAATGTGTGGGCAGAACTGAAAAAGCGTGAGCGAGCAAGGAGGCCTACAAACCCGACTCAGTTACACCAGCTCTGTCAGGAGAAATGGGCCAGAATTCACTCAACTTATTGTGGGAAGCCTGTGGAAGGCTACCTGAAATGTTTGAACCAAGTTAAACATTTTAAAGGCAATGCTACCAAATAATAATTGAGTGCATGTAAACTTCTGACCCACTGGGAATGTGATGAAAGAAATACAAGCTTAAATAAATCATTCTCTCTAATATTATTCTGACATTTCACATTCTTAAAATAAAGTGATGATACTAACTGACCTAAGACAGAGAATTTTTACAAGGATTAAATGTCAGGAATTGTGAAAAACTGAGTTTAAATGTATCTGGCTAAGGTGTATGTAAACTTCCGACTTCAACTGTATATATACAGTACAGTACCAGTCAAAAGTTTGGACACACCTACTCATTCCAGGATTTTTCCTTTTTTTTTTATTACTATTTTCTACATGGTAGAATGATAGTGAAGACATCAAAACTGTGAAAAATCACATATGGAATCATGTAGTAACCAAAAAAGTTTTAAACAAATCAAAACATATTTTATTCTTGAGATTCTTCAAAATAGCCACCCCTTGCCTTGATGACTGCTTTACACACTATAGGCATTCTCTCAACCAGCTTCATTAAGGAATTATTTTCCAACAGTCTTGATGGAGTTTCCACATATGCTGAGCACTTGTTGGATTTTTTTTCCTTCACTCTGCAGTCCAATTCATCTCAAACCATCCCAATTGGGTTGAGGTTAGGTGATTGTGTTGGCCAGGTCATCTGATGCAGCACTCCGTCACTCTCCTTCTTGATCAAATAGCCTTTACACAGACTGGAGGTGTGTTGGGTCATTGTCATGTTGAAAAACAAATGATACAGTCCCGCTAAGCGCAAACCAGATGGGATGGCGTATCGCTGCAGAATGCTGTGGTAGCCATGCTGGTTAAGTTGCCTTGAACCACACGTGGAGATCATCCGTTCACCTACTCCGCGTCTCACAAAGACACGGCTGCTGGAACAAAACATCTCAAATTTGGACTCATCAGACCAAAGACAGATTTCCACCAGTCTAATATCCATTGCTTGTGTTACTTGGCTCAAGCAAGTCTCTTCTTCTTATTGGTGTCCTTCAGTAGTGGTTTCTTTGCAGCAATTCGACTATGATTATTCACAAAGTCTCCTCTGAACAGTTGATGTTGAGATGTGTCTGTCTGTTACTTGAACTCCGTGAAGCATTTATTTGGGATGCAATCTGAGGTGCAGTTAACTCTAATGGACTTATCCTCTGCAGCAGAGGTAACTCTGGGTCTTCCTTTCCTGTGGCGGTCCTCGTGAGAGCCAGTTTCATCATAGCGCTTGATGGTTTTTGCGACTGCACTTGAAGAAACTTTCTAAGTTCTTAAAATTTTACGCATTGACTGACCTTCACGTCTTAAATTAATGATTGACTTCTCTTTGCTTATTTGAACTATTCTTGCCATAATATGGATTTGGTCTTTTACGAAATAGAGCTATATTCTGTATACCACACCTACCTTGTCACAACACAACTGATTGGCTCAAACGCATTAAGAAGAAAATAAATGCCACAAATGAACATTTAACAAGGCAAACATGTTCATTTAAATGGATTCCAGGTGACTACCTCATGAAGCTGGTTGAGAGAATGCCAAGAGTGTGCAAAGGTGTCATCAAGACAAAGGGTTGATACTTTGAAGAATCTTCAATATATATATACACTGCTCCAAAAAATAAAGGGAACACTTAAACAACACAATGTAACTCCAAGTCAATCACACTTCTGTGAAATCAAACTGTCCACTTAGGAAGCAACACTGATTGACAATACATTTCACATGCTGTTGTGCAAATGGAATAGACAACAGGTTGAAATTATAGGCAATTAGCAAGACACCCCAATAAAGGAGAGGTTCTGCAGGTGGCAACCACAGACCACTTCTCAGTTCCTATGCTTCCTGGCTGATGTTTTGGTCACTTTTGAATGCTGGCGGTGCTTTCACTCTAGTGGTAGCATGAGACGGAATCTACAACCCACACAAGTGGCTCAGGTAGTGCAGCTCATCCAGGATGGCACATCAATGCGAGCTGTGGCAAGAAGGTTTGCTGTGTCTGTCAGCGTAGTGTCCAGAGCATGGAGGCGCTACCAGGAGACAGGCCAGTACATCAGGAGACGTGGAGGAGGCCGTAGGAGGGCAACAACCCAGCAGCAGGACCGCTACCTCCGCCTTTGTGCAAAGAGGAGCAGGAGGAGCACTGCCAGAGCCCTGCAAAATGACCTCCAGCAGGCCACAAATGTGCATGTGTCTGCTCAAACGGTCAGAAACAAATCAAATCAAATGTATTTATATAGCCCTTCGTACATCAGCTGATATCTCAAAGTGCTGTACAGAAACCCAGCCTAAAACCCCAAACAGCAAGCAATGCAGGTGTAGAAGCACGGTGGCTAGGAAAAACTCCCTAGAAAGGCCAAAACCTAGGAAGAAACCTAGAGAGGAACCAGGCTATGTGGGGTGGCCAGTCCTCTTCTGGCTGTGCCGGGTGGAGATTATAACAGAACATGGCCAAGATGTTCAAATGTTCATAAATGACCAGCATGGTCGAATAATAATAAGGCAGAACAGTTGAGACTGGAGCAGCAGCACAGTCAGGTGGACTGGGGACAGCAAGGAGTCATCATGTCAGGTAGTCCTGGGGCACGGTCCTAGGGCTCAGGTCCTCCGAGAGAGAGAAAGAAAGAGAGAATTAGAGAGAGCATATGTGGGGTGGCCAGTCCTCTTCTGGCTGTGCTGGGTGGAGATTATAACAGAACATGGCCAAGACAAGATGTTCAAATATTCATAAATGACCAGCATGGTCGAATAATAGTAAGGCAGAACAGTTGAAACTGGACTCCATGAGGGTGGTATGAGGGCCCGACGTCCACAGGTGGGGGTTGTGCTTACAGCCCAACACCGTGCGGGACGTTTGGCATTTGCCAGAGAACACCAAGATTGGCAAATTCGCCACTGGGGCCCTGTTCTCTTCACAGATGAAAGCAGGTTCACACTAGCAGGTGACGATGTGACAGAGTCTGGAGACGCCGTGGAGAACGTTCTGCTGCCTGCAACATCCTCCAGCATGACCGGTTTGGCGGTGGGTCAGTCATGGTGTGGGGTGGCATTTCTTTGGGGGGGCCGCACAACCCTCCATGTGCTCGCCAGAGGTAGCCTGACTGCCATTAGGTACCGAGATGAGATCCTCAGACCCCTTGTGAGACCATATGCTGGTGCGGTTGGCCCTGGGTTCCTCCTAATGCAAGACAATGCTAGACCTCATGTGACTGGAGTGTGTCAGCAGTTCCTGTAAGAGGAAGGCATTGATGCTATGGACTGGCCCGCCCGTTCCCCAGACCTGAATCCAATTGAGCACATCTGGGACATCATGTCTCGCTCCATCCACCAACGCCACGTTGCACCACAGACTGTCCAGGAGTTGGCGGGTGCTTTAGTCCAGGTCTGATCCCTCAGGAGACAATCCAACCACCTCATCAGGAGCATGCCCAGGCATTGTAGGGAGGTCATACAGGCACGTGGAGTTCACACACACTACTGAGCCTCATTTTGACTTGTTTTAAGGACATTACATCAAAGTTGGATCAGCCTGTAGTGTGGTTTTCCACTTTAATTTTGAGTGTCACTCCAAATCCAGTCCTCCATGGGTTGATACATTTGATTTCCATTGATCATTTGTGTGATTTTGTTGTCAGCACATTCAACTATGTAAAGACAAAAGTATTTAATAAGATTATTTCATTCATTCAGATCTAGGATGTGTTATTTTAATGTTCCCTTTATTTTTTGAGCAGTGTATATATGTATGTATATCAGTCTCTTTCCTCTCTCTCTTTCTCTGACTCTCTCTTCTTCTCCCTCTGATTTGGACTTCGGTCACCAGAGAGCAGTACTACATGCATAGTGTCTCTTGTCAATGTCACTACCAGGGGCTTTTTCAAAAGATTCAATTCCATGATCTTTACTTGAATATTCAAATACTTTCCGTCTGCATTGCAATACTGAATCATTTTTTCCATCTACGGTTAATTTTCATCTCCAGAGTAATACCTACCGCACAGTAATTTATGTTTAAATATTGAATTTCACAGTGGTTATGTAGCCAGGCGGAGTTGGACCGAGAACACACTAGAGTGTGGTGCAGTACACTCAGCATCACAATGCTTTCCCCTACCAGATGCCCAGAGCATTGGCCTGACCCTCACCTTTAACCTCTAACCAATGGCCGATGTCCACTCCACAGTGTGGATGGAACAGACTTGACTAGGGGATATACTGTATATGTTGTTATTGTTCCTGAGTTAGCATACTAATTACCTTGAGATAGCTCTGTTGACCGTAGCAATTAACTCAGTCCTTTCAGTCCGTCTCCTCTCGTCCACCATTCATTGCCCCTGGGCTGGCTTAGTGGGCGAGAGTAAAGACATGGCAGCGTTCCACTTCTACTGCTAAAGGCTCTGACCTTGTGAAAGCAGGTTCAGGCACGCACACACACACACACACAAGGGCATGCAAGAGATTGCATAATGGTAGTGTGATTGTGTGAGCAGCCACCAACCACATGCCGTGCAGTCTTAGAATTATGCCAATCATGACAGCCTGAAATATGGTGAGGGTAAAGGTCTAAGGATATAAGGATATAAGGAATAGCCCATGACATCGTAGAGCGATTGACAAGTGGATCGCTCAACAAGAGAACTACACTGCTGTAACAGTAGGGGAGAGTGGGGTAAGTTGAGCCATTTGTACATTGTACATTCAGCATCACTCCGTCAAGGGAAATATGATATTATTTCTAACAAATGTATCTACATATATTTCAGAATGTTGTGTATCCCGGGAAATAATCAGAATTCACGTAAACATTACAGTTTTGAAAACGTAGCTTGTCCAAAATAAAGTGGTCTCTTGGCACAGGGTACCCAGGGTATGGGTACACAGCGTACCCAGGGTATGGGTACACAGGGTACCCAGGGTATGGGGTAAGTTGATCTGTGTAAATTAAGCAGCCTATACATTTATGTACTGCATTAAATATTACCACTATCCTTTTAAAACCATGTCTGTCTTTATTTCCCAAACACAATCACAGCTGCTGTTATGTTTTTATTTTATTTTAAGCATCGTTAAAACACAGGTTTAACCCCTAACAAAAACTTTTTAAAACACTTTTAAGATGCGTATGGGAAGAAAACACTTACATTTGCTCAACTTGCCATTGACTCAACCATTGGCTCAACTTACCCCAAGGCAAACATTTTCATTATTTAGCCCAAACAGCTACAAGGATGGGGAAGGGGGATACCTGGTCAGTTGTACAACTCAATGCATTCAACTAAAATGTGTCTTCCGCATTTAACCCAACCCCTCTGAATCAGAGAGGTGCGAGGGCTGCCTTAATCGACGTTGACAGCGCCCGGGGAACAGTGGGTTAACTGCCTTGCTCAGGGCAGAACAAAAGATTTTGAGATTGTCAGCTCGGGGATTCGATCCAGCAACCTTTCGGTTACAGGCCCAACGCTTCTAACCGCCTCTCATTTTGAAACTTATATGCTAGGTTTAGAACCTCATTACGAAGCTTATAGAGACCCCAACTAATGTATAGAACAATCTTTAAATGATCTACTTTGGTTTAGATACAAGCATCTTGAAACCTCTTAACACAATAAATTCATTTGACTTCATGAAAATCTTTTTTTTTTTTTTTTTCAATGTGGTTTCTTCCTTCAAAGACTCCATGATATTATGTTATTACCCCCACTCCCCTACATGAGAGAAAAACGTTGTCCTGCAGTTCACCTTATGCACCACTAGATAGCGGTCTTTCCTCTCAAAAGGAAGGCACTGAAGTAACTGCATGAGCTATGACCACAATAACAAAGTACCATCTCATGGATAAGACTACCACACATTGGGAGATACTTGAACAGATTACACTCTGATAGAACTGAGCTCAGATGTGAATATTTATATGTGTCTGCAAGTCCAGGGGGGTCTTTCAGATAAGGCTTGCCCTGTCACACACACCCTCTCCTCCTCTTGGCATACAATGCCATGGGGCACAGATGTTATCTAAAACAGGATCTCAATCGTGTGGAATGAGAGAATCAGCTTTTGCGTCAACCACGAACAGCATTCTAACCAAATTGTTGGAAGCTGAAGTTGCATTTTAAATCATAATGAATAAGCGATCCTAGATCAGCATTGCTACGCTGAAATGCTTTGTCAATACAGGCCATGGTCTAAAATGCAACATCATATTAATGGTGATCAGCCCATTATCAGCCTGAAAATGGCATCCTGGCACATTTTTGCAAAAAGGTCAAATGTCACAGAAGCTGTCGTTTTTTCTCAAAACATTGCAGTCAATGGGATTAGATGAGTGTCACAGGATTGACTTTTTCTCAACACATTACAGTCAATGAGGTTAGAGTTGAGCCAAGATGTGGAGATGAAGCAAGGGTTGAGCTGGGAGTTGATATTAAGCTAGGGTTAGGGTTGAGGCTAGGATTAGGGTTAAGCCAGGATATGGACATGAAGCTAGAGTTGGGGTTAGGGTTAGGATTACGGTTAGGGATGAGGTAGGAGTGGGCGTGAAGCTAGGTTTCGGGTTAGGGCTTCAACCCTAGACATAACCCTGACCTTAATCCAATTAACAATTCATGATTTTGCCCCCCCACTACATGAAAGGTAGGCCTCACTTGAAGCCTGACCGACAGTTAATGTGCTTTTGAGTGACATCAGCAGAAGGGTTGAGCCAAGATGTGGTGACGAAGCGAGGGTTAAGGTTAGGGTTAGGGTCAGCGTTACAGTTAGGGTTGAGCCGGGAGTTGATATGAAACTAGGGTTAGGGTTGAGGATAGTTTTAGGGTTGAGCCAGGGTGTGGACATGAAGCTAGGGTTAGGGTTAAGGATTGAGGATAGTTTTAGGGCTGAGCCAGGAAGTGGACATGAAGCTAGGGTTAGGATTGGGGTTGAGGATAGTTTTAGGGTTGAGCCAGGATGTGGACATGAAGCTAGGGTTAGGGTTAAGGGTTGAGGATAGTTTTAGGGTTGAGCCAGGGTGTGGACATGAAGCTAGGGTTAGGGTTAGGGTTGAGGACAGTTTTAGGGTTGAGCCAGGATGTGGACATGAAGCTAGGGTTAAGGGTTGAGGATAGTTTTAGGGTTGAGCCAGGGTGTGGACATGAAGCTAGGGTTAGGGTTAAGGGTTGAGGATAGTTTTAGGGTTGAGCCAGGGTGTGGACATGAAGCTAGGGTTAGGGTTAAGGGTTGAGGATAGTTTTAGGGTTGAGCCAGGATGTGGACATGAAGCTAGGGTTAGGGTTAAGGGTTGAGGATAGTTTTAGGGTTGAGCCAGGATGTGGACATGAAGCTAGGGTTAGGGTTAGGGGTTGAGGATAGTTTTAGGGTTGAGCCAGGATGTGGACATGAAGCTAGGGTTAGGGTTAGGGGTTGAGGATAGTTTTAGGGTTGAGCCAGGATGTGGACATGAAGCTAGGGTTAGGGTTGGGGTTGAGGATAGTTTTAGGGTTGAGCCAGGATGTGGACATGAAGCTAGGGTTAGGGTTAAGGGTTGAGGATAGTTTTAGGGTTGAGCCAGGATGTGGACATGAAGCTAGGGTTAGGGTTGGGGTTGAGGATAGTTTTAGGGTTGAGCCAGGATGTGGACATGAAGCTAGGGTTAGGGTTAAGGGTTGAGGATAGTTTTAGGGTTGAGCCAGGATGTGGACATGAAGCTAGGGTTAGAGTTAAGGGTTGAGGATAGTTTTAGGGTTGAGCCAGGATGTGGCGGGTTAGGGTTAGGGTTAAGGGTTGAGGATAGTTTTAGGGTTGAGCCAGGATGTGGCGGGTTAGGGTTAGGGTTAAGGGTTGAGGATAGTTTTAGGGTTGAGCCAGGATGTGGCGGGTTAGGGTTAGGGTTAAGGGTTGAGGATAGTTTTAGGGTTGAGCCAGGATGTGGCGGGTTAGGGTTAGGGTTAAGGGTTGAGGATAGTTTTAGGGTTGAGCCAGGATGTGGCGGGTTAGGGTTAGGGTTAGGGTTAGGGTTATGATCCCATGCGTGACAAAATTCACGCATGGGATCATTCAACAGACGCTCCCGATGAACGCAAACCTACATCTGACCATGTGAAATGAAATCTTCACAATTAAAATTTGGTCCCACAGAGAACAAGGCTTTTCTTCTATAGAAAAGCATTACCTACAGTTCTCACATAACCATGACGTCCCCGTTGACTTCGATTGAGCTAGGTAACCGTCCTTGCACACAACCAATCGCCTTATAGCGATGATCTGTGTTGAGGTTCAGCTTCCTAATTAATCCTCAACATGGTCATTCATTCTCTCCCTGCACTGTTTGAAACTCAGGGCATCATTAAAGAGTGTCCCCAGGAGACTGTACACAGAATTTCAGCTTCCTGCGATTACAGGAAGTGACTTAATAGGGGGGTCATAGGGTCGAAGGGTTAAAAAGGTTTAATCTTCCCAAATTGTACATATTTGTGATCAGGAGATATGGCATATGAAATATGAAGTCAATCAACCTCCATTGGTCTTGCAGTTCTAGAAATTAAGGGCCTTGTTATGAATTACTGATTTTTAAAATAAATTTAGATTGACTTGAAACTTGAAGCTCTCTGGGTCTGCCTGTCTAAGTGCCTGCTTACTTACCTGTCTGTCTGTCTGTCTGTCTGTCTGTCTGTCTGTCTGTCTGTCTGTCTGTCTGTCTGTCTGTCTGTCTGTCTGTCTGTCTGTCTGTCTGTCTGTCTGTCTGTCTCTGTTCCTGCCTGTCTGTCGGCCTGTCTGTGGGAGAGAGGAAGGAGAGAGAGGAGGGAGAGGGAGAGAGAGATGAGAGGAGGGGGAGGCAGGGAAAAGAGGGAGAGAAAATGATGGGGAATGAGAGAAAGAAAAGTGGGAGAGTGAGGAAGGGTGAAAGAGGGGGAGGGAGAGAGGGAGATGGTGAAAGAGGGATGGGGAGAGAGACTAGAGGGGGAGGGAGGGTGAGGGAGGAGGGAGAGAGAAAGAAGAGGGAGAGTGAGGGAGGGGGAGAGAGGTAACAGAGAGACAGAATGGGTGAGAGAAGGGAAAGGATGGGATGGAATAAGGGGAGGGAGATAGAAGATATAAAATGGAGGTAGAGAGTAAGAGAAAGAGACATGAGATAAACGAGAAAAACGTCATCCATGTGACACTCATCTTTTTCCATTGACTTCAAGGTATTGAGAAAAATGTCAGCTACTGTGACGTTTTACCTTTTAGCAATAATATGCCAGGATGATGTTTCCCTATAATATTGTGTTGCGGCGATACCATATCTTGGTATTATTTGCAATTCATGAAGTCGGAAGTTTACAGTACACTTAGGTTGGAGTCATTAAAACTTGTTTTTCAACCAATCCACAAATTTCTTGTTGACAAACTAGAGTTTTGGCAAGTCTGTTAGGAAATCTACTTTGTGCATGACGCAAGTAATTGTTAACATATACATTATTTCACTTATAATTCACTGTATCACAATTCCAGTGGGTCAGAAGTTTACATACACTAAGTTGACTGTGCCTTTAAACAGCTTGGAAAATTCCAGTGATGATGTCATGAATGGTGTCATGGCTTTAGAAGCTTCTGTTAGGCTAATTGACATCATTTGAGTCAATTAGAGGTGTACCTATGGATGTATTTCAAGGCCTACCTTCAATGTCAGTGCCTCTTTGCTTGACATTGTCATGACATTGGCCTCTTTGGGTATAGCAAGCCCTATCCCCCTCTCCCTGCCTCCCCCTTGCCTCCTTCAACTAGGCTGCTGTGGTCAGAGAGAGGTCGTAAATTCCTGAGAAGACCCTGCCACATGGCCACATACAGTGCCTTGCGAAAGTATTCGGCCCCCTTGAACTTTGCGACCTTTTGCCACATTTCAGGCTTCAAACATAAAGATATAAAACTGTATTTTTTTGTGAAGAATCAACAACAAGTGGGACACAATCATGAAGTGGAACGACATTTATTGGATATTTCAAACTTTTTTAACAAATCAAAAACTGAAAAATTGGGCGTGCAAAATTATTCAGCCCCTTTACTTTCAGTGCAGCAAACTCTCTCCAGAAGTTCAGTGAGGATCTCTGAATGATCCAATGTTGACCTAAATGACTAATGATGATAAATACAATCCACCTGTGTGTAATCAAGTCTCCGTATAAATGCACCTGCACTGTGATAGTCTCAGAGGTCCGTTAAAAGCGCAGAGAGCATAATGAAGAACAAGGAACACACCAGGCAGGTCCGAGATACTGTTGTGAAGAAGTTTAAAGCCGGATTTGGATACAAAAAGATTTCCCAAGCTTTAAACATCCCAAGGAGCACTGTGCAAGCGATACTATTGAAATGGAAGGAGTATCAGACCACTGCAAATCTACCAAGACCTGGCCATCCCTCTAAACCTTCAGCTCATACAAGGAGAAGACTGATCAGAGATGCAGCCAAGAGGCCCATGATCACTCTGGATGAACTGCAGAGATCTACAGCTGAGGTGGGAGACTCTGTCCATAGGACAACAATCAGTCGTATATTGCACAAATCTGGCCTTTATGGAAGAGTGGCAAGAAGAAAGCCATTTCTTAAAGATATCCATAAAAAGTGTTGTTTAAAGTTTGCCACAAGCCACCTGGGAGACACACCAAACATGTGGAAGAAGGTGCTCTGGTCAGATGAAACCAAAATTGAACTTTTTGGCAACAATGCAAAATGTTATGTTTGGCGTAAAAGCAACACAGCTCATCACCCTGAACTCACCATCCCCACTGTCAAACATGGTGGTGGCAGCATCATGGTTTGGGCCTGCTTTTCTTCAGCAGGGACAGGGAAGATGGTTAAAATTGATGGGAAGATGGATGGAGGCAAATACAGGACCATTCTGGAAGAAGTCTGCAAAAGACCTGAGACTGGGACGGAGATTTGTCTTCCAACAAGACAATGATCCAAAACATAAAGCAAAATCTACAATGGAATGGTTCAAAAATAAACATATCCAGGTGTTAGAATGGCCAAGTCAAAGTCCAGACCTGAATCCAATCGAGAATCTGTGGAAAGAACTGAAAACTGCTGTTCACAAATGCTCTCCATCCAACCTCACTGAGCTCGAGCTGTTTTGCAAGGAGGAATGGGAAAAAATGTCAGTCTCTCGATGTGCAAAACTGATAGAGACATACCCCAAGCGACTTACAGCTGTAATCGCAGCAAAAGGTGGCGCTACAAAGTATTAACTTAAGGGGGCTGAATAATTTTGCACGCCCAATTTTTCAGTTTTTGATTTGTTAAAAAAGTTTGAAATATCCAATAAATGTCGTTCCACTTCATGATTGTGTCCCACTTGTTGTTGATTCTTCACAAAAAAATACAGTTTTATATCTTTATGTTTGAAGCCTGAAATGTGGCAAAAGGTCACAAAGTTCAAGGGGGCCGAATACTTTCGCAAGGCACTGTGGTATAAGAGGCAGAGTAGATTTTCATGGAGCACAAAGGAATTTCCTCCACCTCACAGAACTTGAGGTACAAACAAATGTCATGTTCCAGAGAAAGTATAACAGATCGGTGAAGAATCCAGCCACAAACTGGTCCGTTTGTTACAACTTGGGGAAGCTCGTGGGAGACGGTGTGGCCGCATTACCATAACAGTGTTTATATAATAGCCTCAGATATGAGGTTTTACATCTAATTGTTGTATAATATGAATGAGTGAGTATGATACTGTTTGTAAAATTGTGTAATATAATTTTGGACTGTTTAATGACAGAAAATCCTATTTCCTTTTGATTTGAACTAAAAAAGAGGACCGCCCCTGAGCCCAGTTAGGGTCAGGCGTCCTGGGACAGCCATTCCGAATAGAACCCAACGTTGAGAAATTATCAGCAGACCATGTTTTTCTCCATTAGGAGAGGACAAAGGTTGCAAAACCATTGCTGAATCTTTTAACCATACCACATGGTTAAACTCTTAGACTAACGATAATAATAAGAACAAGTCTTTGATATTAATTATTAGTCTGCAGCTAGGAAGTCGGAATCATTGAACGTGAAGAACGACAACCGCCGAAACAGCCATTCTATAACAAATGAATGAATGTCACTCTGAACGATCCACTATAACCATGACAAAGAGAGAGAGAGGACGAAACTCTCCAACTGAAACAAACTTTTCACCAGCGATCAAGACGACACACTGAGCGTAAATATATTGATTGATTGCAATTGTTCCCGAATGAGTGAGCGTTCATGTGCAAAGGATTAGCATTTCAATTGTTATAATTATCGCTCTGTAGTGACTTCTTAGTCGACCCCCACTTCCCCTTTTGTCTAACAAGCCTCCATGCCGGTTTAGCCCACTAGGGCACATTCTCATTTCATATAACCACATTTACTTTGTTTGTTTGTTTGTTTGTTTATGCATTTCTGTGAATTATTTAGTTAGCAACAAATAAATGATTTTAGACAATTGATGTATGGATGACTCATATTGAAGACTGAGTTTGTGCAGATAACCAACAATTTACGACGTTTGGAATGAGACTAACGTGAGGTAAAGTAAATATTTCATTAATTCGAAGACTAATTGATCAGATAAAATATCTGAGACATTATTTTAAGAAATGATAACTTTGAAATCAGAATATTTTTCCTTGGGGCTCCAACTTCATAGTAATTACGGTTACATGATTAATCAGTCTAATCGTGTAATATTAATTACAGAGAATATTTGATAAATACTATAAGTCTTCAGTTAATGATCGTAAAGACACGACAACGTCATGGGAAAATCTAAAGAAATCAGCCAAGACCTCCGAAAAAATGTTGTAGACCTCCACAAGTCTGGGTCATCCTTGGCAGCAATTTCCAAATGCCAGAAGGTACCACGTTCATCTGTACAAACAATAGTACGCAAGTATAAACACCATGGGACCACGCAGCCATCATACCACTCAGGAAGGAGACGCGTTCTGTCCCCTAGAAATGAACATACTTTGGTGTGAAAAGTGAAAATCAATCCCAGAACAACAGCAAAGGACCTTGTGAAGATACTGGAGAAAACAGGTACTAAAGTATCTATATCCACAGTAAAACGAGTCCTATATTGACTTAACCTGAAAGGCCGCTCAGCAAAGAAGAAGCCACTGCTCCTAAACAGCCATAAAAACGCCAGACTACAGTTTGCAACTGCACATGGGGACAAAGATCATACTTTTTGGAGAAATGTCCTCTGGTCTGATGAAACAACAATAGAACTGTTTGGCCATAATGATCATCGTTACATTTGGAGGAAAAGGGGGAGGCTTGCAAGCCGAAGAACACCATCCCAACCGTGAAGCACGGGGGTGGCACCATCATGTTGTGGGGGTGCTTTGCTGCAGGAGGGACTGGTGCACTTCACAACTTAGATGGCATCATGAGGGATGGAAAAGGATGTGGATATATTGAAGCAACATCTCAAGACATCAGTCAGGAAGTTAAAGCTTGGTAGCAAATGGGTCTTCCAAATGGACAATGACCCCAAGCATACTTCCAAAGTTGTGGCAAAATGGCTTAAGGACAACAAAGTCAAGGTATTGGAGTGGCCATCACAAAGTCCTGACCTCAGTACCATAGAAAATGTGTGGGCAGAACTGAAAAAGCGTGTGCGAGCAAGGATTCCTACAAACCTGACTTAGTTACACCAGCTCTATCAGGAGGAATGGGTCAAAATTCACCCAATTTATTGTGGGAAGCTTGTGGAAGGCTATCCAAAACATTTTTTCCATGTTAAACTATTTAAAGGCAATGCTACCAAATACTAATTGAGTGTATTTAAACTTCTGACCCACTGGGAATGTGATGAAAGAAACAAAAGCTGAAATAAATCATTCCCTCTACTATTATTCTGACATTTCACATTCTAAAAATATAGTGGTGATCGTAACTGACCTACGACAGGGAATTTTTACTAGGATTATGTCACGCCCTGAACATAGAGAGCCATTGTTTCTCTATGGTGTAGTAGGTCAGGGCGTGACTGGGGTGTTCTAGTTTATTATTTCTATGTGGTGATCTAGTTTATTATTTCTATGTGGCGTTCTAGTTTTCATATTTCTATGTTGGTGTGCTTGATATGGTTCCCAATTAGAGGCAGCTGGCATCGTTGTCTCTAATTGGGATCATATTTAGGTAGCCTTTTTCCACCTGTGTTTTGTGGGATATTGAATTTTGTATTTTGAGTTAGTGTATGTAGCACCGCTGTAGTCACGGTTCGTTGTTTGTTTGTTGTTTTGTTTTATAGTTTCACTTTAATAAATGATGTGGAACTGTAATCACGCTGCGCCTTGGTCCTTCTCTACAAACGATCGTGACAGATTAAATGTCAGGAATTGTGAAAAACTGAGTTTAAATGTATTTGGCTAAAGTGTATGTAAACTTCTGACTTGAACTGTATACAGTATTATTGTAACATTCATTACTGTATGTTACATTACGCACCAAGGTCATATGCTGATGTAGAGTGATATACAGTGATATACAGTATTATATCACTATGTGATATCACTCTGAAGCCACTCTCCTGCTTGCTAAACTGCCATGTTCCTACTACACAGTATGTGACTTTTCCCATTACACATTAAATGTCCCTCCATTCAGCCAGGATTAGGATGTAAACAAGTGGGTTTGTGACAATCTAATTTGCAGTCATCAAACTGCTATTGGAGTAATACATGTAATTTCAGCACATTACCATTTCCTGTTTACAATAATGGCTCCTCAGTGCACAGACTCACGAGTAAATGCTCAGGCCTTGCACAGCTGGGATCAGATCATGGTCCAGTAGGTAAGCTTTACAATAGTTTGATTTGGTATAGAAGCTGAAAATTGTCACACTTGTATCATTTTTCATGCTGAGCAAAAGCCGATATATTGCCATTTGAGCAAAGCCTTGGGTCGACCTGTAGTGCCCCCTACAGGCCAACGGTGAATATGCTTTTAACTATATTGATGTTTTGGGTAATGACTTCCCCTGTGTTGGGTCTACATGGCTCCAAAATTGCTTAAAATGTTTGGGGAACACATTCAACCAACAACCAAAACTATATGACCTTTGTTTTGTCATTTATGATCTTAACAATTTTGAAAAAATATCAGAAATTGCAGTAAAATATTGATATTTTCCCTTTCGAAGTGATGTTTTATATACAAAGTCACCTTTGACACTCTAAAAATATTTATAAGTGTTCCCTGACGACTACTGTTTAAAATTCAATGAAATATGATAAGATTTACTTATGAGAAACTTGTGACAGGAAACCTGCTCTGTACACGTCACTCTAGCTAAAATCCCATAGGAATATCAAGCAGGGACAGAGGTAACCCATTTTAGCTAAATCCCTTCATGATGAGACCACACAACTTTTACAAAAAGCCAGGATATGTCTCAATATAGATGTCCAGCTATATAGCACCATTGCAGATTAAACCGATTACACTCAAAGGCAGCAGTTTTGCAAAGTGGCCACCAACCAGCTCCATGGGGCCAAACCCTGCTCTAGGACAGCTAGAGCAGGGTTTGTCTTATTCAGGCACTCTGGTTTGACGATAAGATTGAGTGTGGAACAACTAACCAGATGCTAATGAATTGCTGTGTAATTACAATCCTCTACAATCTGTCAACCATACTGGGCTTAAACATCCACTTCCTGCAATTGTTCAACTGACTATACTGTGCAATACCCAGAAAAGAGCATGATTTGTTGGATAAATGTCCTACAGTATTTGGAAGCGTACTCCCTGTTTTCACTGTTCATATACAGTATCATCTATCAACCTTTATACAATTATCAACACAATACTTCATCTCTAATTTGACAACAGCCCCATACTGTGAATACAGTATGATCTGAGGACTGTAGCCTACAGGAGAGACTACAGGCAGACAGCACCACACCACAAGGCCCCTCTCTCCCCGCTGAGGTTCCAAGGGAAGCATTAACGTAACCTTGGTGAGAACATCATGGGGGACAGATAGATGATGTTTTGGTGTTTGTCTTGGGAGACAGTAGGACGCTAGAGCTGTTGTTAAATACTGGAAACCTTCCATGAAAAGGAGAATAAGAGTCTGTGGAATTTTGCCCCATAATTGCTTTTGTTTTGTAGATCAGCTTTAATATTGCAGATAGCTTGTGGGTTCTATCAATTGCTAGAGTTGTCAGGTTGATTGGGCAGGACTACACGGAATCCACAATTACTTAACAACAACTGCAGCATAACAACCTGAAGTTGTTTTGTTTTTAACATAGCATACACATATAACACTTTAGTTTAAACTTGTTAGCATATTTTCGTTGTCCAATATTAAAATCTCAATCAGAAATTAGACTCAAAAAGCGCTGAATCTGGACTAATCTGTGTGGTTCACACCATTGATTATTGCCTTTTCTCAGAATGGACGTGCTTAGTTAGAGTGGTGGTAACACAGTCAGAATTTAGTAGACACCCTTCATTTTCATCCAAAAAACAAAGTAGCATGGTCTTTTTTCTGGGAAAATGCATATTTCATAGTGACAAGAAGGGCAGGATTTGACAACAAAAAAATGTATGAATAATGCAAGTACTCATATACCAATAGACAACATTACAGAGAGAAAACATCCGATTCTTATTCACTATGCATAAAGGCGTGCTGAATGTTTTTGTTTTTTTAGCTTACCACCATAAGTCTCCGACACAGTCTCTAGAACTCTTGCGGCTCCTCTACTGTCCTGTGCGTTCAGCACCTCGGACAGCGACCTTCGCGTGCTCTGTCCACTTCTCTGACACTGGGGCATGGTTGATCGAAGACTTCTCCGCTTGCTTCCGCTCCGGACGGACTGGCTTCGCTCGGGCTCTACTGATGAAGACCCCTGCACGATGGTGTTGCTTGTTTTTGTCAACGCCGAGGTGACGGAGCCCATGGCAGCAGTGTTAGTTAACTTTATAAACTTGTTTCAGGAATCTAGCCTAATAAGTCTACCGCCTATTTTTCTAAAACTTTCGAAGTCTCCCGAGGCTATTTACTTTTCATTTCGTCGACTTGAAAATTGGCATGCCAAAACATCCTGTCCAACTCATGAGACCAAACCAACTGAGTTTTAGTCAGACAGACTGTTCTGTTGACTGACTTGTTGTTTTTAAAGGCTTCTCTTGCAACAGTCAATTGATGTGGTCTAGTCTATAGCCTAATGACTAAAGTTCTCCATCGGTTTTCCACATAAAACTCCTAGGGGAAGGAACTGACGCAACCAGAATCGTTCAAGTTCGGTTAAAAGCTCCACACGTTCAATTATTCACTTTATCGTCACGTTTCCATCAAATCGGCGACAGACTTTCATGCGAATATTAAAATGAAACCTATAAAACGTTTCCCATCAGAGATTTGTTTCCATCAAATTAACCTGTTGTGGATACAAGTTAGTACATGATGACGCAGTTAAATTCCCATGTAAGTCTACCGAATAAAAAATACGTTAATAAGTTAAATGGGTTTCCATCGCATTTTCAACTCTACTGGTGGTTTCGTCCCCCCAAAATTGCGTTATATAGCAAATGTACCCAGACTAGTCTTGGCACATGCGCTCTAGCCAACAGATTGGCTACCTACAGTAGTATGCAAAGCCACGGGCAGTAAGGGTACCCGCTGAAAAATGTGAATAAAAAAACAAAAAAATAAATTTAATTAGCAGACCCATATAGCCGTCTGTAACACAGTGGATTTTTTTGTCTCCAAACTACGCGCGCAAACTACTATGAGTACATGATGAGATTATTATGGATAATTTGTCAAATGGCAGCCAAGCATTGATCATCATATAACCAGAATAAGACCCTCGATATTTATTGGAAAGCAGCATCAAGCTCAGCACCATACACTTCCACCACCCTGTGAAGTTCCTCATAACTTATTTAATGTGTAGCCTAATAAACTGGCTGCTTTCCCGAGTCGTAGTGGGAGGACCACATAACATACAGTGGGGAGAACAAGTATTTAAGACACTGCCGATTTTGCAGGTTTTCCTACATACAAAGCATGTAGCGGTCTGTAATTTGTATCATAGGTACACTTCAACTGTGAGAGACAGAATCTAAAACAAAAATCCAGAACATTGTATGATTTGTAAGTAATTAATTTGCATTTCATTGCATAACATAAGTATTTGATACATTAGAAAAGCAGAACTTAATATTTGGTACAGAAACCTTTGTTTGCAATTACAGAGATCATACGTTTCCTGTAGTTCTTGACCAGGTTTGCACACACTGCAGCAGGGATTTTGGCCCACTCCTCCAGACCTTCTCCAGATCCTTCAGGTTTCGGGGCTGTCGCTGGGCAATACGGACTTTCAGCTCCCTCCAAAGATTTTCTATTGGGTTCAGGTCTGGAGACTGGCTAGGCCACTCCAGGACCTTGAGATGCTTCTTACGGAGCCACTCCTTAGTTTCCCTGGCTGTGTGTTTCGGGTCGTTGTCATGCTGGAAGACCCAGCCACGACCCATCTTCAATGCTGAGGGAAGGAGGGAAGGAGGTTGTTGGCCAAGATCTCGCTATACATGGCCCCATCCATCCTCCCCTCAATACGGTGCAGTCGTCCTGTCCCCTTTGCAGAAAAGCGTCCCCAAAGAATGATGTTTCCACCTCCATGTTTCACGGTTGGGATGGTGTTCTTGGGGTTGTACTCATCCTTCTTCTTCCTCTAAACACGGCGAGTGGAGTTTAGACCAAAAAGCTCTATTTTTGTCTCATCAGACCACATGACCTTCTCCCATTCCTCCTCTGGATCATCCAGATGGTCATTGGCAAACTTCAGACGGGCCTGGACATGCGCTGGCTTGAGCAGGGGGACCTTGCGTGCGCTGCAGGATTTTAATCCATGACGGCATATGTGTTACTAATGGTTTTCTTTGAGACTGTGGTCCCAGCTCTCTTCAGGTCATTGACCAGGTCCTGCCGTGTAGTTCTGGGTTGATCCCTCGCCTTCCTCATGATCATTTATGCCTCACGAGGTGAGATCTTGCATGGGGCCCCAGACCGAGGGTGATTGACCGTCATCTTGAACTTCTTCCATTTTCTAATAATTGCGCCAACAGTTGTTGCCTTCTCACCAAGCTGCTTGCCTATTGTCCTGTAGCCCATCCCAGCCTTGCGCAGGTCTACAATTTTATCCCTGATGTCCTTACACAGCTCTCTGGTCTTGGCCATTGTGGAGAGGTTGGAGTCTGTTTGATTGAGTGTGTGGACAGTTGTCTTTTAAACAGGTAACGAGTTCAAACAGGTGCAGTTAATACAGGTAATGAGTGGAGAACAGGAGGGATTCTTAAAGAAAAACTAACAGGTCTGTGAGAGCCGGAATTCTTACTGGTTGGTAGATGATCAAATACTTATGTCATGCAATAAAATGCAAATTAATAACTTGATGCTTTGTAAGTAGGAAAACCTGCAAAATCGTCAGTGTATCAAATATTTGTTCTCCCCACTGTATCATCATTTCACTCCATGTTTACTTCGATATGATGGCTATTATATCAATATTTGCGCATAAAGCCATTTTCCACATAATTAATCTTACAGACACAAAACAACAAATTATGTGTGAGCATTCATATAACTGTACCGAAACTTCCTGTTTCCATCACAGCTGTAGTGATTTATTTTTTATAAGGGATGACTGTGGATGGAAACGTGATTATAGACATTTGTAAATTAGGTGAATGTATTTTCTTTTGTTATTCCCAGAGATCCAAGTAAATAAATGCATTTGTTATGTTTTTATTGTGGATGAAGGATGATATAAAAAGTTTGCAACTTCTGAACTTTTGAAGACCAATGTCATAATGTTTCCAGTATGGTATTCCTTCCTTCAGAAATGCTCCCCCTCAATTAAGATTGCATAGGCTATACTGGTAATTTTAAGAGGCAGGCTATCAAGGATAATTCTAGCTGTGATAAAACACCTTGAACTGTAATTAGGCCAACTGAGTGCTATTATAAGGTTGGCCCAGCAATAGGAGGCTTGAAAGGATTGAAACTAAGGCAGTGGTCATCACAAAATATGTGAAGTTCTGGGAATTATAGCCATACTAATGCCACATTCACGTGCTAGTCGGAACTAGGAAATTAGGAAACTCAGAAATGTCTTACTTTGTAACTCGTTGTAGAAAGATTATCCAGAGTCCCAAATGGATAGTATCAGAATCAACTAATAGGAAGCTTTGAACAAATAATGTCTGTTCATTTTAACTCGGAGGTTCAGAGTTTCTGATCGGTTCCGAGTTTCCTGTCACGTTCGTCTTATGAAGGAGACCAAGGAGAAGCGCGGTAAGCGTACATTCTCTTTATTAAAAGAATGAACACCGAACAAAATAACAAACGAAACATGAAGCTATATAATATACTGCTGACAGGTAACCACACATAAACAAGATCCCACACCAGAAAGTGAGGAAAAGGCCTGCCTAAATATGATTCCCAATCAGAGACAACGATAAACATCTGTCTCTGATTGGGAACCATATCAGGCCAACATAGACATACAAAAACCCTGACATACAAAACCCTAGACATACAAAAAACTCTAAACATACAAAAACCTAGAGTACCCACCGTAGTCACACCCTGACCTAACCAAAATATATAGAAAACAGAGATATCTAAGGTCAGGGCGTGACATTTCCGGTGAACGAGGCATTCATTTGAATCCCGGGAAGCCTTCTACAAGGTTGACGATGACATCAACCTAGCCCTCATAGTTGAGCCCAATTCTATTGGTGCTTTCAAGACAACTCGGAAACTCGGAACATCCAAGTTTAAATTTGCTTATGTTGTTCATGTAGAGCTTACTATTGGTTGATTCTGATACTCTTCAAGTGGGAAAATCTGAGCTCCTCGTTCTACAACGAGTTTCCAAGTCAGAAATGTCAAGTTTGCGAGTTGAGTTGTATTGAATGTACAGTACCATGTGAAAGTAGCCACCTCTTCTGCCTTACTTCCATATCATGTCCCCTAATCTTTTGAATTGGCAAGATGATTGTATCATTACATTCACGAAAATGTGGTTATTTAAGATATACAATTACATTTGTGTTTGTGGATGAATTTACTTTTGCCTTTTATGAACTTATTGTTCTGAAAACCTTTGCGCTACGTTTTGCTCATTGAATACAATTCAAAAAGCCTACAAAAGTAAAACATATTAAAAAATAAATAAAAGGCCTACTTCCAGGAAACGATGCATGCATACATGCTTGCATAGCCTATTGTCCTTGGAATGAGCAAGTTTGTTTCTCATGGCCCGATGCCCCGGGTGGGTGGACATATCATCTTACTACCAATGGAATTGTTAAGTTATAAAGCGAAGAGACACTGACACCAGAGTTAGTAGGAAATATGAATGACTTTATCTGGCTTCAACACAGTATTTATTAACTCGGTCACCTTGCGCCCCCTTATGGAGGGGGACTTGTAACTACTCCTACATCTCCCTTCCTTAAGGAATAACAGAAAACACAGAACTGCATTGTCGAACATCAAATCGTCAACAACTGTAACAGTTCTTTGAACTAGCATTTCAATAAATGCCACAACTAACATATAAACAACATGTAGATATCCAGTCACTTTTTTTCTTATTTTCTTTTCAAGATGGTACCTACTACCTGCAAATATTCTCCATACACCTGGGGCTTTATTCTGTCCCCATTCAATGTGTTTGGTGTGAACTATAGAGCTGTAAAGTCTTCACGGTAAGTGGGTGACAACCTAGTCCTCATAGAGTACGGTCGAGAGGGAGAACGTTGTGGAGAGGTAATGGAGGGCTCTGTCTGAGCTGGGGGAGGCTCCTTGGAGCTCGAGTCAGAGGTGCTGTGGTGGCGCATTTTCTGGTTGGGCCAGTGTGAGGTGTCGGTGGTTTCTCCTGTCTGTCTGGCCATGAGTGTTTACTAGGATGGAGTGGGGTGTGTCTGCATGTCCTTGCACTATGCCTTTGTCCCGGATGTCCTGTATCCACACTGTAGTTCCTATGCATAGAGAGCTGAGGGCCTTTGCGCAATCTCGGCTGTCGGAGTGGTTCTTTTGGTTGAGCTTAGATTGTCTGTCTTTGTCTGTAAACTCAGAAATATCTGGCCACCCTGGAGACAACCTACAGCACCCGATGTCACAGGAAGGCCAAAAAGATCATCAAGGACAACAACCACCCAAGCCACTGCCTGTTCACCCCGCTATCATACAAAAGGCGAGGTCATTCTAGTGCATAAAATGTTGAACCGAGTGACTGAAAAACAGCTTCTATCTCAAGGCCATCAGACTGTTAAATAGCCATCACTAGGCGGCTTCCACCCAGATACGTAACCCTGCACAACATAGGCTGCTGCCCCATATACAGTTGAAGTCAGAAGTTTACATACAGGACACCTTAGCCAGATACATTTAAATTAAGTTTTTCACAATTCCTGACATTTAAACCTCGCAGAAATTCCCTGTCTTAGGTCAGTTAGGATCACCACTTTATTTTAAGAATGTGAAATGTCAGAATAATAGTAGAGAGAATGATTTATTTCAGCTTTTATTTCTTTCACCACATTCCCAGTGGGTCAGAAGTTTACATACACTCAATTATTATTTGGTAGCATTGCCTTTAAATTGTTTAACTTGGGTCAAACGTTTAGGTAGCCTTCCACAAGCTTCACACAATAAGTTGGGTGAATTTTGGCACATTCCTCCTGACAGAGCTGGTGTAACTGAGTCAGGTTTGAACGTCTCCTTGCTCGCACATGCTTTTTCAGTTCTGCCCATGTTCTATAGAATTGAGGTAAGGGCTTTGTGATGGCCACTCCAATACCTTGACTTTGTTGTCCTTAAGCCATTTTGCCACGACTCTGGAAGTATGCTTGGGGTCATTGTCCATTTGGAAGACCCATTTGCTACCAAGCTTTAACTTCCTGACTGATGTCTTGAGATGTTGCATCAATATATCCACATACTTTTCCTTCCTCATGATGTCATCTATTTTGTGATGTTCACCAGTCCTTCCCGCAGCAAAGCACCCCCACAACATGATGCTGCCACCCCTGTGCTTCATGGTTGGGATGGTGTTCTTCGGCTTGCAAGCCTCCCCCTTTTTCCTCCAAACATAACGATGATCATTATGGACAAACAGTATTTTTGTTTCATCAGCCCAGAGGACATTTCTCCAAAAAGTATGATCATTGTCCCCATGTGCAGTTGAAAACTGTAGTCTGGCATTTTTATGGCGGTTTTGGAGCAGTGGCTTCTTCCTTGCCTAACAGCCTCTCAGGTTATGTCGATATAGGACTCGTTATACTGTGGATGTAGATACTTTTGTACCCGTTTCCTCCAGCATCTTCACAAGGGCCCTTGCTGTTGTTCTGGGATTGATTTGCACTTTTCGCACCCAAGTACGTTCATCTCTCGGAGACAGAACGTGTCTCCTTTTTGAGCGGAATGACAGCTGCGTGGTCCCATGGTGTTTATACTTGCGTATTATTGTTTGTACCGATGAGCGTGGTACCTTCAGGCGTTTGGAAATTGCTCACAAGGATGAACCAGACTTGTGGAGGTCTTGGCTGATTTCTTTAGATTTTCACATGATGTCAAGCAAAGAGGCACTGAATTTGAAGGTAGGCCTTGAAATACATCCACAAGTACCTCCAATTGACTCAAATAATGTCAATCAGCGTATCAGAAGCTTCTAAAGCCATGACCATGATCTGCTGGAATTTTCCAAGCTGTTTAAAGGCACAGTCAACTTAGTGTATGTAAACTTCTGACCCACTGGAATTGTGAAATAATCAGTTTGGAAAAATTGTTGGAAAAAGTACATGTGTCATGCACAAAGTAGATGTCCTAACCGACTTGCCAAAACTATAGTTTGTTAACAAGAAATTGGTGGAGTGGTTGTAAAACAAGTTTTAATGACTCCAAACTAAGTGTATGTAAACTTCCGACTTCAACTGTAGATATTCCATTTAAAAAACAGCCGTTTCCAGCTTCAATAGTCATTCACAACATTAACAATGTCTACACTGTATTTCCGATCAATTTGATGTCATTTTTGGCAAAGTGGGTGGGGTTATATCCTTCCTGTTTGTCCCTGTCCGGGGGTGTCCTCGGATGGGGCCACAGTGTCTCCTGACCCCTCCTGTCTCAGCCTCCAGGATTTATGCTGCAGTAGTTTATGTGTCGGGGGGCTAGGGTCAGTTTGTTATATCTGGAGTACTTCTCCTGTCCTATTCGTCCTGTGTGAATCTAAGTGTGCGTTCTCTAATTCTCTCCTTCTCTCTTTCTTTTTCTCTCTCGGAGGACCTGAGCCCTAGGACCATCCCCAGTCCACCTGGCCGTGCTGCTGCTCCAGTTTCAATTGTTCTGCCTTATTATTATTCGACCATACTGGTCATTTATGAACATTTGAACATCTTGGCCATGTTCTGTTATAATCTCCACCCGGCACAGCCAGAAGAGGACTGGCCACCCCACATATGCTCTCTCTAATTCTCTCTTTCTTTCTCTCTCTCGGAGGACCTGAGCCCTAGGACCATGCCCCAGGACTACCTGACATGATGACTCCTTGCTGTCCCCAGTCCACCTGACCGTGCTGCTACTCCAGTTTCAACTGTTCTGCCTTATTATTATTCGACCATGCTGGTCATTTATGAACATTTGAACATCTTGGCCATGTTCTGTTATAATCTCCACCCGGCACAGCCAGAAGAGGACTGGCCACCCCACATATGCTCTCTCTAATTCTCTCTTTCTTTCTCTCTCTCGGAGGACCTGAGCCCTAGGACCATGCCCCAGGACTACCTGACATGATGACTCCTTGCTGTCCCCAGTCCACCTGACCGTGCTGCTACTCCAGTTTCAACTGTTCTGCCTTATTATTATTCGACCATGCTGGTCATTTATGAACATTTGAACATCTTGGCCATGTTCTGTTATAATCTCCACCCGGCACAGCCAGAAGAGGACTGGCCACCCCACATAGCCTGGTTCCTCTCTAGGTTTCTTCCTAGGTTTTGGCCTTTCTAGGGAGTTTTTCCTAGCCACCGTGCTTCTACACCTGCATTGTTTGCTGTTTGGGGTTTTAGGCTGGGTTTCTGTACAGCACTTTGAGATATCAGCTGATGTATGAAGGGCTATATAAATACATTTGATTTGATTTTGATTTTAATGGACAAAAAATGTGATTTTCTTTAAAAAACAAGGACATTTCTATGTGACCCCAATCTTTTGAATGGTGGTGTATATACTGCATTCTATTCTACAGTATTTTAGTCTTTGCCACTCAGACTTTGCTCATCCTAATATTTATATATTCCTTAATTCCCTTCTTTACTTTGTGTGTATGGTTAGATATCACTTAACTGTTGGAGCTTGAAACAAACATTTTGCTACACCCGCATTAATATCGGCTAAACACATGTATGTGAGAAATAAAATGTTATATAGCAAAAAAACATGATTGTTTGTCTCTGAAATGAAACCATCAAGGGATAGCTTTCAAACAAATGTATGTTATTGAACAACCCCATGCCATGATTAGATATTGAAATCCTTTCTAGGGAGTTTTTCCTAGCCACCGTGGTTCTACACCTGCATTGCTTGCTGTTTGGGGTTTTAGGCTGGGTTTCTGTACAGCACTTTGAGATATCTGCTGATGTACGAAGGGCTATATAAATACATTTTATTTTATTTTGATGTCTGTGAGTATAACAGAACTTATGTAGCAGGCAAAACCGCGAGGACTAACCGTTCAGATTTTTTTTTTTTTAGGTCTCTGTCTGTTCAGTGAGTTCTCATTGGGAAACGATGTTTCTTAGGAACGTGTTTTCAGTTCCTACCGCTTCCACTGAATGTCACCAGTCTTTGAAATTTGGTTGAGGTTATTCCTTTGTGCAATGAAGAAGTACGGCCATCAATTTGATCAGGTGCCATTAATAAACAGGTGCCATTAATACAGGTAACGAGTGGAGGACAGAGGAGCCTCTTAAAGAAGGTACAGGTCTGTGAGAGCCAGAAATTTTGCTTGTTTGGTGACCAAATACTTATTTTCCACCATAATTTGTAAATAAATTCATAAAAAAATCCTACAATGTGATTTTCTGGATTTTTTTCTCTAATTTTGTCTGTCATAGTTGAAGTGTACCTATGATGAAAATTACAGGCCTCTCATCTTTTTAAGTGGGAGAACTTGCACAATTGGTGGCTGACTAAATACTTTTTTGCCCCACTGTATGTTCTGCGATTCATCTGATAGCATTGAGGACTTTACCACGACAGTCACAGGCTTCATCAATAAGTGCATAAACAATGTCATCCCCAGTTACTATAAGAACGTATCCAAACCAAAACCATGGATTACAGGCAATATCGGGACTGGGCTAAAGGCTAGAGCTACAGTTTACATGAAACTGGACATGGACGCATACAAGAAAGCCCGCTACAACCTCTGACGAGACTTAGATAAATTAAGACGGGGCCACGTTTACTAGCTTGCACTCTGAAGTGGTTTCCATCTGGAATATTACCTATGTTAGGTTAAATCCAGACCAACCGAGGCACCGGGCCATGCAAAACAAACTTTCCCATTCCCACCTCAGGTTTGTCACTTATTTGGAAAGAAGACTACAGCAAAGATGGTGGATGAATTGTGTCTAAGTCAGGCCATTTACCATTGACAAAAATGGTCACAGTTCCGGTCTACTTAAGGCATGGCACTCCCATTTTGGAACCAATGCGATAGCAACTGGGTCCGGTCTGCTTAGGTCATTGACTAAATCTGAACCAGAAAAAAAAAATCGCGAGTGGGATGTTTCGTTTCCTCTTCCATCTGACTGCAGTTAAGTGAATTCAATGGCTAATCTGGACTCAGCGGTAGACGTAACATAGTAAACTAATTTCATATGGTTTGTATTAATTTGTGGATGTCCAGTGGCAAACAATTCTCTTTTAAAAGTTTTAGGCTACAATAAACTTAATGATTCACCGTATAAAAACTATCGGTTGATAAATATGCAACAGTATGATATTAATGTGCGGAAACTTACTGGCAAAAGGAATGTGCCTTCATGCCTTTCCCGTCCACAAGTAAAAACTGGTTGAATCAATATGTTTCCACGTCATTTAAAAAAAAACCTCTGTTTATTAAGTTTTACACACACACATACACACAGACAAGACAAAGCAATAATAATAATATACTCAACTAGAAAAAAAAAGAAAAGCAAAAACCTTTAAAGATACCATACTTTAGACAAGTTAAACACACCAGGCAGAAGGCTACAGAGGTTAAAGGGCAATCTATAGTACAGGGACAGAGCAAACACCTCACCATTGTTCCTGTAAACCACATATGTCAGAGTCAAGGCCCGCGGGCCACATCCGGCCCGCAAGAAGGTTTTTTACGGCCCCTGGGATGATCTTGATTTATTATTAGAACCGGCCCGCAGCAAGCCGGCAGCCCGCAGATCTTTTACACGCACCAATACTACATTTCCCACAATGCAAAGGTGACGCACCGAGCAGTAGGCTGCTTCATTTCAATATTTATTGGCACAGCAGTCGTCAGCATCACAGTAAAATTAACTTTCAGATACCCATCAAAAATGGCAAAACGGAAGGTGGATACTGAGAACCGGGGGTTTCAAACAAGGTGGGAGTCGGAGTATATGTTCACGAAGGTAGCTGGAAAACCTGTGTGTCTTCTGTGTGGAGAAAGTGTGGCGGTACTGAAAGAGTATAATCTGAGACGACATTATGAAACGAAACACGCGGACAAAAACAAGAATATGGACATGGAACAAAGGCTACAAAAGGCAGAGGAATTAAAACGAGGCCTCAAATCTCGACAGGCTCTGTTCAAAAAAAGCCAAATCACAAGGCCAGGCTGCTGTCAAGGCCAGTTTTATTTTGGCAGAAGAGATCGCTAAATCAGCCCGGCCATTTACGGAGGGGGATTTCATCAAAAACTGCATGATTAAAGTTTGTGACGAAGTTTGCCCAGAAAAAGGCAACTCTTTTAAATGTGAGTCTGAGCAGAAACACCATTGCCGAGAGAGTAGACCAGTTGTCCATCAATCTAAAAGAGCAGCTTGTGAAAAAGGGAAAAGATTTTATTGCATATTCCTTGGCTGTGGATGAGAGCACCGACATTTCTGACATTGCCCAGTTGTCAATTTTCATCCGCGGAGTGGACTCCAACCTAAGCGTGACAGAGGAGTTTTTGGCTTTACGTCCTATGCATGGCACAACTACGGGGCATGATTTGTATGAAGAGGTGTCAAGATGTGTAAATGAGATGGAGCTGCCTTGGGAAAAACTCGTGGGTTTGACAACCGACGGAGCACCTGCGATGTGTGGACACAGGAGCGGACTGGTGGCGAAGATACGGGAAAAGATGCAAGAGGAAAACGCGACAGGTGAGCTGACAGCTTATCATTGTATCATACACCAGGAAGCGTTGTGCGGTAAAGCCTTGAAAATGGAGCATGTAATGAGCATCATCACGCGCACAGTTAACTTTATCAGAGCCAAAGGTTTGAATCACCGCCAGTTCAAGGCATTTCTGACGGAGTTAGAAACGGAGCATGGTGATTTGCCTTATCACACAGAGGTGCGATGGCTAAGCCAGGGAAAGGTGCTTCAAAGATGTTTCGAGCTTCGTGAGGAGATTTGTCTGTTCTTGGACAGCAAAGGGAAAGACACAACACAACTCCGAGACGAAATGTTTCTGTGTGAAATGGCTTTTCTGTGTGACATTACGAGTCATCTGAATGCAATAAACTTGCAGCTGCAGGGTCGGGATCGTGTCATCTCTGATATGTACAGTACAGTGAAGGCATTTAAAACCAAACTGACTCTGTGGGAGACGCAGATGCGGAAAGAAAATTTGAGCCACTTTCCCAGCTGCCAGACCATGAAAGAGAAGCTCTCTACCAGTGCGTTCCCGAGCACACAGTTGGCTGATAAAATAGGTATGCTTGCCGCTGACTTTCGGCGCCGATTTGCTGACTTTGAAGCACAAAAAAGCAGGTTGGAACTGCTCGGTAACCCATTTGCTGTTGACGTGGAAAGCTCACCACCAAACCTCCAAATGGAGTTGATTGACCTCCAATGCAATGATGCACTGAGGGCAAAATATGCGGCAGTGGGTGCTGCGGAGTTCGCCCGTTTCCTCCCGGCACAATGCCCCAGCTGCGCATCCAGGCTGCTCAAACGTTGTCTATGTTTGGCAGCACATACCTGTGTGAACAACTGTTTTCTTTGATGAACCTGAACAAAACATCACACAGAAGTCGACTTACTGCTGAACACCTCCACTCAATTCTGAGGATTTCTTCAGCTCAGAGCCTTACCCCGAACATTGATGAACTTGTGGAAAAGATGGGACACCACCAAGTATCACCCTCAACCTCAAACAAGTGAACATTACTGTGCAATCACATATTTAGAGTTTTTACTCAGTTCAAGTTTAAAAGTTAAAATTTAATATTTGTTTTCACTGCATGTTACTTCTCCTTAAACAAAGTGTTGTTTTTGATTAATAGATTTTTGCACTTTATTTTTTGTATTTCAATCCAATTATATTTTAAAAATATTTCAGTTGAGTGGATGATAGAAAATTGCTATTATTGTTTTTTCTTTGAAGTAAATTTAGCCCACTTTTGCTAAAATAGAAAATATAGTCTACTGATGGTGCCTTGAATACCGGTTTCTTTCATTTAATGTTCATGTTATGGGGATATTTATATAAAGGAAATTTGTCTTTTGTGTCTGTTGAAAATTAAAGATTACTGACAGAGCCATAAGAAAATATTGCTTTATTTATCTGATCATATTGTAATATATTTGTTAGGTTTTCAGTAGGTTCAATTAGGTTCACTAGACTATATGCGTCATTTAAAAAATGTTCAATGAACATTCGAACAGTCCGGCCCTCGTCTTGTAGCTGATTTTTTTATTTGGCCCTCCGTCCATTTGACTTTGACACCCCTGCTGTAAACAGTCAAGGGATAAGGGTGGAGAAATGCAACCACTCACAGAGAGTCATGGCCACAGACCGAACATCCACTGGAAAAGTTTACAATGCTTTAAAATAAAAAAAAAAAAGAGAATGATTATTCATGTAGGCGTGAACAAAATGTAAAAATAACTGGGAAAAACAAGCTCACACTTCAGTCTCTGCCCGGGCAAGATGAACAAGGCATCTGCGGATCACAATCAATAAGCACATGGACCTTAATTCCCCCCCCCCCAGCAAAAACACAGAGAGAAGCTCCTCCAACCCTTGAGTCAGACTTATTTTAGTATTAATTGGAATGCCATCAGAGGATGGACTGTTTAAAGTAAGACCGGAATGGAGCCCAAGCCTCAAACAGTTTGGGGTTCCCACGTGAATTTAATTTTTTCTAGTTTCAGAGAGCACAACACATCCCTCACCCAATATTTATAAGATGGGGGAGCTGCCATCTTCCAGTTCTGTAGTATTAGCCGTCTAGCTAAAAGAGTTGTATAAGCAACAGTGTTCGACTGGATTCTTGATAGGGGGGTACCCATGGGCAGTACTCCAAAAAGGGCTGTAAGGGGAGACAGATCTATAACAGTGTCATATGTATCAGAGAAACATTTAAATATTAATTCCCAGAAACCTGACAGTTTATGACAGCCCCAAAACATATGCAACAGTGTGGCTGGTTCCACTTTACATCTGACACAGGTAGGATCAAAATCAGAGAATATTCTTCCAAGTTTGGCCCCCGACCAGTGGATACGATGAACCACCTTGAATTGAATGAGGCTGTGTCTAGTGCTAAAAGAGGACGAGTGCACCCTGTGCAGCACAGATTCCTAGGAGTCTTCCCCAAGTTCCTCCCCCAAATCCTTTTCCCATCGAGTCTTTAAAGGCACCAAAGGGTTCTGTAAGTCATGAATGATTGCATATACATCTGAAATTGCACCCCTAGGAAGCTTGTTCAGCTCCAAGATGCTCTCTATAGCTGTATTTGCAGCCCTATTGGGAAATCCAGGGGTGTTAGCTCTGACAAAGTTTCTAGTCTGGAGATAGCGGGAAAAAGTGGGATTGGGGGAGATTGAACTTTTCCTGCAGCTGAGAAAAAGAGGCAAATGTATCATCAAAGAATAATTGGGCTAGCGAGGAGAGGCCTAGTGAGTGCCAAATGCCAAAAGCCCCATCTTTCAAAGATGGAGGAAATAAAATGTTCTGATTGATTGGGCCTGATAGAGAAAAGCCTCGGAGGCTAAAGGCTAAACGGAACTGATTCCAAATTTTAAGAGACTGCTTTACAATTGGGTTGACACACCTTTTGCCTAGGGACACTGGGAGAGACGAGCACAGCACAGAGGAAAGTGCTGCAGGTTTACACGATTCAGACTCCATCTGGACTCAGAGTGGTCTAGGGCCAGTAGGATCAGTCTGCAGCCAGTACAGAACGGCTCTGAAATTTGCAGCCCAGTAGTATGTCTGAAAATTTGGTAGAGCTAAACCCCCCAATGACCTATGCTTCTGTAAATGTTTTCTACCAATCCGTGGTACCTTGCCATCCCAAATGAAATGCATGAATGTTTGATCCAGTGAAGTAAAAATATATTTGGGAATAAAAATGGGTAAACATTGAAATAAATATAAAAATTTGGGCAACACATTCATTTGAATGACATTAATCCTTCCGATAAGAGAAAGGGGTAGCGAATCCCAAAAAGTAAAAGATTGAAACAATCTGTCTGCTAGAGCAACAAAGTTTTCCTGAAACAAATTTGAATATTTCCTTGTCACTTTTACTCCCAAGTAAGTGAATTGATCCCGGACAATCCTTAACTGAGAACTTGTAAAAGAGCACTTTAAAGCAGCCTTGTTTACCGGAAAAAGCTCACTCTTGCCTAGATTCAGCTTGTACCCTGAGATTGATCCAAACTTTTTAAGAACAGATAGGGCACGTGGCAATGAGGTATCGGGGTTGGAGATAAACAAAAGGAGGTCGTCAGCATATAGCGAGACTTTCTGCTCCCAGCCCGCCCTGATTATGCCTTGAATGGCATCATTAGAGCGTAGTGCAATGGCGAGAGGTTCGATTGCCAAAGCAAACAAGGGGGAGAGTGGGCAACCCTGTCTCGATCCGCAGTGCAAGGGAAAATAGTCAGAGGACAAGTTATTAGTCCGTACTGAAGCCATGAGGGAAAAAATAATCTTTATCCACGCAATGAATTTGGGGCCAAAGCCAAATCTATAAAGGGCAGCTGTTAGGTAATCCCACTCAACGCGGTCAAACGCTTTTTCGGCATCAAGTGAGACCACCACCTCCGGGTGTTTCCACGTCATTTAAGAATGTTTTTCTGCACACATTTGAACTTAAATCCAATGACATGGTGAAATGTTTTGATTTCACCTTGAGTTCACGTAAATCAAAACTAGACAAACGAACGTCTGTGCCCAGTGGGAGGCTAACACAAAAATGACCATAGAATAAAGTGTGTGGATGCATGGATTGTGAGCAGCACTAACACGTTTAGAGGGATGAATATGAATGACTTAGGTAGGCCTAGGTGTGGGTGTATGTGCTTTTACACAGCATTTTCCACTAGGAGGTAGTCAAAGACAGGAAATCTTCTCAGGAACTACAGATTGTAGACTATCTGCACTACTTTTTGACAAGAGCCATATGGGCCCTGGTTAAAAGTGGTGCACTATAGGGCATAGCATGCCATTTGGGGCACAGACCTGGTCTCAAACACAATTTATGAACTACTCATTTACTCTCTGCCACACAGCAGGAGTATGTGGACTTATGTCCAGGCTATGTAGAGAATAGGGCTTAAATTAGCTCTAAATTTCCAGATACCAACACAGCATCACCAGTGGGAATGAAGCAGTCTGAAAACGGATCGAACCCACTGACCCGAAACAGCACCCTTTTGGGTATTTGGCTGTCTCGGCCCCAGAATACTCACAGGAATGTTAACCCCAAATAGAGGTCAGAGGGCCTATCAAGGGACTGCGCTCTTGATCCAGCTTTCTTGTGATTGGTGCGAAGGGACAAGGGTTAGAGTGAGGAAGTTAACTTCTTTCAAGCTCATGTTTATGTTTGTTAGCATCCTAGTAGAGACCATGGTTTTGTGCTTATTTCCCCCACCTTTACTAAGCTGCATCTTACACTTAGTGTATAGTGAATTCCTGGTGACCATTACCTACCAAATGCACCAAACTCAATAGGGTAGAATGACAACTCTACCCAGCTGTATTTAGCACGCTCATGCAGTTGTCTGGGGTTGTAGAGAGCAGGGTTTGGAAAGTTGCCTTATTGTGCGTTTGCAGGACATGACATTACACTGTCACTTTTTGATAATGCTCTGTCACTTCCTCCACTGTAGCGGGCCAGGAGATAGGCAGAGGAAACAGATGTGGAAACAGATGTGGACTTGATAATTACCAAGAGGACCATTGTGTAGAGCGCTGGGGTTTCATGATAGTGTTTAAGTCCAAGTTTGGACTTTATAGTAGATAAATATCAAACAGCATACTAGCAGGGTTGAATTGGAATTTACCCCAATTCTTGAATGCACTCATGAAGTGGAGAATTGTTTAATTCGAGTTATAGAATTTAAATTGGAAAACATTTAAATCTTTGGAATTCCATATTTCTATATTTCCCATGATGAAATGAATGCACTTAGTATCAAATATTGACTGCAGGATTTGTTTTAAATCATTTCAACTTGTCTAAATCTCCAGTGTCTAAATCTCTGAACACTGACATGATCAGCCTGAAAGCCTGAGATAATTGAATTTGAGGAATTGACAGTGATAATATTGACTTGGGAAATTAATTATTGGAATTTACCTAACATAGGAAATGAGACTGACCTGGAATTTGAATTAAACGGAATTTACAGGGAGAAGGAATTAAACACTAAGAGAACTTTGTCCATTAAACTCAAAGAAAAAAAAAAAAGTATAATTCAAGACACCTCAGAATAAATTGTATTTTCCTCAAAGCTTTATTGACTTACAGTAGCGTTGACAGTTGTGTTGGTCTTGTTTGTGTACATGAAATAGTGCTTCAATCCTTCCCATAATTTTGGTAAATTAGAATAGAAAAAAAACAGCCATTGCTCAAAGTGTTGCTATGGTCTAAGTCTAACAGCGCAAGTGTAAACTAGACTCAGTGTGGTTGCATCACAAATGACACCCTATTCCCTTAGTGCACTACTTTTCACTAGAGCCCTATAAAGGTAGAGCACTATAATATAGAAAAAATAAGTGTCGTTTGAGAATTGCCCAGTGTCTGTGGTCAAACAGAAACATTCAGTAAAGCTGGTTTCATCTCCTCTAAACAGTGTCTATCCTACCTAGCAACAACCCTACCAGATGAGCAAGTACCCTAACATGTCATAAAGGCACTTTTAAAGCTGTTTTTGTTTAGTTTTACTCACAAACAGAAATATCCCATTTTGCTTTCTCCTCATCCCCAGACAGTGTATTTTCCCCCCAGTATGCTGCTGCTAACCATTTTCTCTTCTCAATAGAGACATGCTATGTGATGTTCACTCCAAGTCATCATGGTTCTGGGTGGACTCATTGATCACCTGATGAGGAGAGGGAGGTTATAGTGAGTATGGAAACACTTTACTTGCAGATTACAGGTATAACGCATTATAACTTGTCATAAGAATGCATGTGCCTTTATGATGTCTTCGTATCAGGCCTGTGTCTAACATGAAAGTCGAACGGACAGACTTTCAACTCAGCCTTCACTGAGGTTATGCATTCTTAATTCTATAGACTTAAATGGAGTTTAGTACTTACATGACCATCTCTAGTTTCAATGGTCTTGATCACAACCTTCTTTGACAGGTTGTCAATCATTGGTCTTGCCTCCAGCATGGATTCTGCAATAAGACAAAATATTGAATAGAGTGCAACTTGGATAAAATGATATTGAAATGTTCCACTCAGGCCTCCCGGGTGGCGCAGTGGTTAAGGGCGCTATCAGAGATACTGCCATCAGAGACTCTGGGTTCGCGCCCAGGCTCGGTCGTAACCGGCCGCGACGTCCGTGGGGCGACGCACAATTGGCCTAGCGTCGCCCGGGTTAGGGAGGGGTTGGCCGGTAGGGATGTCCTTGTCTCATCGGGCACCAGCGACTCCTGTGGCGGGCCGGGCGCAGTGCGCGCTAACCAAGGTTGCCAGGTGCACGTGTTTCCTCCGACACATTGGTGCGGCTGGCTTCCGGGTTGGATGCGCGCTGTTTTAAGCAGTGCGGTTTGGTTGGGTTGTGTATCGAAGGACGCGTGACTTTCAACCTTTGTCTCTCCCGAGCCCGTACGGGAGTTGTAGCTATGAGACAAGATAGTAGCTACTAAAAACGATTGGATACCACAAAATTGGGGAGAAAAACGGGGTAAAAATTCAAAAAATAAAATATAAAGAAATGTTCCACTCAATACAATTGAATTATTGCATACAACCTTTATATCGCCATATAAGCGGTTACATTCCATTACATAATTTCTTTGAGAAGGACTTTCAGAATCCCAGTATCCATAATTGAAAGGCTCAACTGCATCACTCGGAGGTTATATGAGGATAGTGCTGCTGGTTACCTGGTGAAGTTGTCAAGCTAGTGTTAAGTATATCCTCACGAGTAACATTCCCACAGGAGGTAGTGCTCTGTTCTAAAGGAACCTACCTCTCAGGTTAAATGATGAGAAGTTGGGCATGGGAGTGGTAATTCTAGGAGGGATGAAGAGACAAAGGGGGTAGATAGAGAAGGAAAAGCGCATTAGACACAGCTTGACGTCTGAAGTTGAGAAACTGGCATGCAAACCACTGAAACACTAATCTTCCTTACAGGCCCGTTTAATACGCTTATCTACAGTCCAGAGGAGAACACAAGATAAAACCTGTTTGTTTCAGTCTTGACTCATCTGTCTCTTGTATAAGCCACCATAAACATCGAAATACACGTATTGTGGACAACCACCAACAGGCAAATATATTTCCCCATATACACACACACCTCCCCCTTTCCTCCCTCATTCTCTGCCCTCTCTACTTATGTCACCTACTCCTCTCCCTTCAGCAGCTTGGTAGGCATCTGTCCATCATGACCTCACCTGCTCTCTTCTCCCTCCAGCAGCTTCCTGTAGGTGGCGATCTCTATGTCCAGGGCCATCTTGACGTTGAGAAGGTCCTGGTACTCTCTAAGGTGACGGGCCATCTCATCCTTCATGTTCCTGATGTCGTCTTCCAGGCGAGAGATGGTGTCTTGGAAGTTATTAGCCTCGCAGCCAAAGCTCTCCTCCAGCTCCCTCATCTGACGCTCCATGGACTCATTCTACACATAGGTTGAGAAGAGATGACTGATCGTCTCAGGTCATTGTCTGATGCTACACATTTCAAAATTCTCTGCAAGGACACTTCCAGAAATTCCGTTAACATTGTATTGCATCTGGGTTGTTAAAGTCATGTCTTGGGAGGACACCAGAATGCACTCAGTCAGCAGAGGTGGTTTTGCTAGTCTATTTTTTGCATTCAACCACTCATTTCATTAAAGTTGCATTTCATCAGGAGATTCTGCCAGTACTCCTCTCTAGTAGTACACAACATTTCCTCTGGAGTGAGACGCTCGTGAGTCTCGAGCAAACCCGACGAGGCCCTTTGCTCCACTAGGAGCTGAAAGGAATAAGGCCAAGTCGGTCAATAGAGGAAGTGAACAGGGAAAGTACTTACAGTTCCTTTGAGAGAATCCACCTCACAGGTTAGGGCCTGTACCTGACGCCTGTACTCGTTAGCCTCCTGCTTGGCCTGCCGGATGGCATCGGTGTTACGGTTTGCAGCCTCCGACAGGTCAGCAAACTGAGGGGGATGGGGAGAGATAAAGATAGATGGGCGTGGGAAAGAGAGCGGGCAGAGAGGCCTTGTTAGTCATCATTGGAGATGAAGGCTTTTTAATTAGCCTTAATTGATGTGTGGGAGTCTCAGAGGCAAGGGGGTATAGACAGAAGGTGAGCGTGAGCAAGAGAGAGGGACTTGTGTGAGAAAACTCTGCTCTACTCCTGAACCATGAGATTAAAAGCTGAACGCTCAGCCTCTTTCTCACCCTGGCTGCAAGCCCAGACGTTTAGCCTTAATGCAAAACAGGCAATTTGTCACTCGCTCTCTGAAAACACTTCTACAGCATTAGAGAAATCACTTTGTATTACCTTGTATCCAATACGCATTGTCCTCAAATGTTTCCATTTAGTTTTCCATGGAGAAGATCAATATGCTTAGAGCAATGCACCCTGCGGTCACTCGCAGACCATTGTCATTAACTCAGTGAGTGGTCAGCTGTCCACTCAATCCACTGAGCCCTACAGCACCATCTGGCCTGTTAGGAGACTGAAAAGCTAATCCTACAAGGAATAGCCCTGCTAGACATTTCTACTCTGTCATCCCTAGAGCAATCACTGCTGCACCTACACACCAGAACTGCTACTGTGCTTTGTCATGGTAGGACAGCTTTGGATTCATAAAACAGTTAACTAAATAGCATTTGCAATCAATCTTCAAAGATTTAAAACCCTGATGTTGTTCAGCTCCATAGCAAGACACTAGCCTACTACGTCCTCGCAAAGTATAAACTTTCATTGTGATTAGTGACAGACGGGGTCAAAGAGACACGAAGCCAGTGTAAGGGATTGAACGACAGGTGAGGGGGCCCCTGATGCATCCCAAATAGCACCCCCATTCAGTGCACGACTTTTGACCAAAGCCATTTGGGACACAGCCATAGTGTGAGTGAGGGGTTACTGACCTTGGACTTGTACCAGTCTTCAGAGTCCTGGAGGTTCCTGCTGGCCAGGGTCTCGTACTGCACACGCACGTCCCTCAGGGCAGCCGTCAGATCAGGCTTGGCCACATCCATATCAATCTGGACATGCTGATCCTGGATCTGTGCCTGCAGCTCAGCAACCTCCTACAGAGTGGATAAAGGAGAGGGACGGTTACAATACTGACTCTTAGATCAGAAGGTTACCTCAATGGCTAACGTCCAATAATGTAGCGTGGTCACAGGTGTGTTTGTTACAGTATACTCAATGTAGATGGGTTGTTGAGTAACTTGAGATGTATATTCAGGGGGGTTCCTCCTTGATCTAAGTCTTTGCTCCACCTGCCATGCATTTATCCTCTAGACAGTAAATCCCAGACTTCCGATCCGCTGAGAGTGTGTAATCACCATGGCAATGACCCTGCTGGCCAGGCCAATACCATGATCCTCTTAGGCCTTGGTGACGGCGGAGGCGGCAGGACACAGACTGTCTGAACTTGGCACAGGTGGGGGTGTAAGGTTAGATGGACAGACTGTTAAGTGACAACACCATGGTCATCTGTGATGTCTGTCTGGACAGGTGAGACACTTGGTCATTCAGCTTCCTAATAAACACAATCCATTGGGACAGGTGTGGGTGTCAGGTAAGCTTGGAGATGTTAACCACCGTCATAGTCTCACCTCATCATGCAGCTTCCTGAGGAAGATGATTTCCTCCTGAAGAGACTCCACCTTCCTCTCCAGGTCCAGACGAGCAAGGGAGGCATTGTCCACATCCTACACACAGTAAAAATGTAGTACAAAGTTTTACATCACATTCTAGATCCCGTACAGTGGCATTGCAGAAAATAGTGGTCCACATGGCGTAAATGGGCCACTAGCGCAATTGGTGGAGCATGGCACTTGCGATGCCTGGATAGTGGGTTCAAACCTGGGCCCACCTGTACATAAAATGTTTGGATAAGAGTCTAAATGGCATAGAAAGAGTTTCTTGCCAAAAATCTACACATTTTCACAAATGTTGGTAAATTAACCTTTGTTCTTTAAATAATGAGTGAAAAAAACATTACCTAATCTTGGGATGGGGTTGTTCAATGACATGTATTTGTTTGAAATCACTTGAGGGTGTCACGTCATCAAAACGCTATATCCACCTCACTCTCAAAGACAAGTTCAGTCAACTGTAACAAATAACTAATTTCCAATAAAGAAATGTACAAATTATACACGTGACAATTTGTTATAATTCAATAACGTCATGAGTCATTTAGCAGGTGGTCTTATCCAAATGGATTTACACTAAGTGCATTCATCTTAATTTAGATCGCTAGGTGTGACAACCAGAGTCAAAAATACAGGACAGGTAAACAATGGCTATATAGCATTTTGCCTAAAACGATGCACCTAAAATCTATCAATCTTTTTTTTTTTTGCACACACATGAAGCAATCATTTCTGATGAAAAAACACAAATGTGAAGTGTGTATATAGCATTTTGGAAATACTAATATATTATTGAATATACCTTTAATCAATCTTCCAAATCCAGAGACATGGTCTCCTTACCATGTCTCAGGTAACTTCTGTATAATGCATTGTATTACACCCACATTTTTCACATCTTGAAGGCCTGTCAGTGCTGATCATCTTGAGCCAAACTCCCAGCTTCCTGTATAGCATGGCATTAAATCACACAGAAGCAGTTGTTTCCTGTATTTAAAAACCCTAATGAAGAATAAGCGAACAAGCAGCATAGTTACTGGGGGAAAATAATCAGTCAGGAATCAGATAAAAAAAAAAATAAAAAAATTAAAAGCCTCATGTCAATAAAGCTCCATTTAAAAGTATTCCCAGCATAAGTGCGTTACTGCTGGACATGCATACAGATTGCTGGCTTCTGGTCTCGGCTCTGTCACCCTCTGGCCCGGATGTGGAGAGCCCTTGTTGCCAGAGCCAGATGTACTTGAACAAACAGTCAGTTTGTCTGCTGCCTGCCGGCCGACCAGTGTGCCGAGGTAAGTCAGTACCGCTCACCCACCCCTCATCCCCACCACTGGTACCGCCCACCCAGACAACAGCTTGCTTTGTCATTTAACCCACAACCCCCCCTTTTCGTCGCCTCATCAACAGAACAGAAACAATGGCATTGGAGAATCAGCTTTCCTGCCATAATTTCCAACTGGGACAAAGCTGTCCATTGAGCTGTGTTTAAAACGCAGACAGTGACACGGTGGCTGGCCCGGACCAGACCGGGCCTGGATGAGGAGAGCTGCTGTGGACCGTCCTCTGTTAGCTGTTGACACGTCTGTCAGAACCTGGGTTCTTGTAACATTATATTTGACAACCTCACCTCACTAAGTGTTCCCACTGGCAATTCCCCAAGGGGAGAACAAAGGGACTTAGAAAAGCAATGAGGCTAGAAAGTGGCATCTTGATAAGGATGAGGTATATACATAATTCTAAGAATACAGATTAGGTTGCGTATATGTTATCGGGGCGCTCCACTCGAGTTCATGTTCGCCAAAACAAAGTTGTACTGCTCATTTAATGGGACTGCATTCTGAATGGGGAGCCTACTGAGGTGTAAGAGAGGATCGATAACCACCAAGGTCCTCAGTAACACAGCTGCTCCTCACTGCAAAGCTACCAAATTAATGAAAACCAATGGAGATTTGATCTAAATCCCCAAAATACCTTCTAAAATGTCTAGAGTAACACTTGAGTAGCCAGCATGAGTGGAAAGGCACAATCATTCTAATGTAAAGTGCACACACTTCCCTCCATGAGTGAACAGCAAAAACTTTTTTATTTTACCAGGGCGTGCCACTGAGACCAATGTCTCGTTTGCAAGGGAGCCCTGCATCTTACAATTACATACACCCGTGTCAAAATGACTTGTCAAATGGAGTTGGTTGCAACACACCCAACATGGCTGGCTGTTCCGAGAGATTGTCACTGGAGGTGAAACATCTCTACATGAAATGAACAGGACTATGTAGTTTACTGTTGAAAATAAAGAGATGGCCTCACACATGTATAAAAAAATAATGTTTGTTGTTTTTACACATTTTTTAGATGAATGAAACGAATGAAGGAATACTGTGAATGGGACTTTCTACCATACCTGTCTGAAGCTCTGCAGGTTGTGCTCTGCTTCCTCTTTCTGGATCATCTCATCTTGGAGCCTGAGAATAGCATTGGAGTGTATTATATAATGCATTTCAATTGCCACACCCACATTTGGCGAGGAAGTCCTGGAGTATGGAAGGCCGTGGTGCTACTCTTGAGTTCGACTGTAATATCTAGTCTTTTATCTGAGGTTACTTTCACCAATAACTTACTCTTTGCAGTCGGCTACAACGTTATGCCTTCTTTGCCATATGTGATTATCTGAAGTACAAGAAAGGAAAATCGTTCCCCTTTCTTTAAAAAGAGCTAAAATAGTCTAATAGAAAGTTGCAATTGGAAGAATGAGTTCATTTAATTATTTCGTGATTGCATAATATGTTCAGTGCAAAACTGCATCCAGGCCTTGAACAAAACAGCTAAAGCTATGACAGTGAAGAGCGCTTAAAAGCCCGTAATCTGCGTGTAGTTCTGGGGCTGTGGGCTAATGGCTTTACAAAGAACTAAAGAATGCATGGGCCGTTGCCAAGAGAAACATTTTTTGGGGAATTAATGCATGTATTCAAACAAAGGTCTGGAGGAACAAACTGAAAAGGGACGTGTAGTGCATTAATAGCTCATATAGTGCTTCAGAGATGGGGGGGCATTCAGAAAATTAAATGCAGTCGTTGCCTACTTCTCTCTGAGCCTCTCGATGTCCTCTCCCATGTTGTCCCGGTCCACTTCGACATGGGCTTTCTCATTGGTGAGCTGGTCCACCTGCCTCCGCAGATCCCTCATCTCATCTTCGTACAGATCCCCGATACGGGACGCGCCTTTGCCCTTTAGCTGCTCCAGCTCGGCTAACAGGATCTTGTTTTGCTGCTCCAGAAAGCGCACTTTGTCGATGTAGCTGGCGAACCTGTCATTGAGGTGCTGCATCTCCGCCTTCTCGTTGGTCCGGTTGGCTTTGAACTCCGAGTTGATGGCATCGGACAGGGCGAAGTCCACGGTATCCGACGAGAGCCGGGGCATCGGGGCGCTGCTGCGAAGTCGGACATTCTTGGAGGCGTAAATGCTCGGCGGAGCGGAGGACACGCTGTAGGACATCCGAGAGGAGCGCACCGGGCTCGAGTACTGGCGACTAGACAAGGTGGACCGAGCCATCCCGACACTGGGCCGTCCTTCGCCGCCGAACATCCTCTTGTAAGAGGATGAAGAGGTGGTTTGCCTGTTGGTTGTCCGGTTCATATCGTAATCCTTTGGTCCCTAAGGTTTCTTCTTTCTTCAAAAAGCGGTGTAAATGCCTTCTCTCAAATTGGACTTCCACTTCAGTGTGTGATGAAACCTCTGAACAGTACTACCCCAGCGAGAACTCTGCAGTTGACCAATGTCGGATTTTATAGTCCACTCCTTTATGCAAATCACATGTGGGTGTGATTGACGAAGGCCGGAGCCTACCAGTGAAAAACACTGGTATGCGCGCTCATGGCATTAGGCCATTCTTCTATTGTCCGGTAGAGCCTTTTGTTCGGAGATTGTTTTTTCCCAGTTGCCATTTGGCAAAAGCCAGGACACATCCACAGAGACACAAAAAGTGTTTACTGATGGACCTTACTGTTTTAAATATAGCCTATAGGAGACTTCGCATGTAAGGGTGTGCCGTCGTTACATCCTTTTAAGCATCCTTTTATGGATATTGTTATCTTCTGGTACAACATTTCTTTCAAAAACTGACATTGGTCACATCCTTAACTTATTCATTACAGGGCCCATACATAATAAAAATTATATTTGCATGGGATTGCCAAGAATACAGAATTATGCAGCATAAATAAATAATTGACGGAACTATGTGATTTGGCTTTTCTTCTACGTTTGATATGTATCATTAGGCTACCCACCAACATGTATCCAACATGAGAGTCAAAGTTGATAAAGAACTGAATGGCACTCATTATTCAGATCAAAGTTGACTCCCCCTTCCCCCACCCCATTTTATATGTGTTGCTATGGGAATGTGCATATTTACCTCACAGACTTGACCCTTCCCTCTGGAGGGTTTTATAAGTGCACACACACTATAGCCTGCATCTCATCTTAATTTCTTTGTGTTGGGGGAAAAGGTTTAGGTTTCGTATTGCAACATTCCCTCTTGACATGAAAACTATTCAAGCTGACTGTTTCCTTATATAGCATGTGTCTATTTTAGCAAGGTAGAAAAGTATTTCAGGCAGGTTTTAGGATATAATGTAGACTTAATTATAATAAAATACAATAGAACAGAATATAATAGAAAATCACACATTTTTAACTAATGACATTACAGTGTATTACATATTTATAAACCGCATGTCGCCTAATATAATTAACAGCCTAACTATCTACACAGTCTTTACAGATAATGTCTATGCAAATTCCATAGTTCGCAATTAAGTGCGCCTGCGGAACCTTAATATCCGGAACCTTTCTTTTAGTACTCTACTCTGATCGGAAACGCACCAGTAATGCTTGTTTACAATGTGTATGCTGTTAAACCTAGATAGCTCAACTAGGGACCAAACATGGAAAACCTCAGAGTACTAGAATTGTACAGCGGGATCGGAGGAATGCATTATGCATTAACAGGTAACGTTATGTGAAATATGTAACTGTTAGCTAGTCACTTGTGAGTCTGACTTTCTTGTTGTGTCCAAGCATGCTATAAAATGGCTAGCCGCGTCCGCTAACGATAGCAAGTAAATGGTTTTCTTACTGTTGATAGCTAGCTAGCGTTATCTTGTTCTTAATTGGAGAGCAAATACTAAGTTATTGTTTGCAAAGATGACTGGAAATTGATTTGTAGCTAGCTTCTCGCCTAGTAAATCCCGCTAATTTACCCCAACTTTCGCTCATGCTCAATTAACCAAGGTTAATAGCACCTGTCCAGCCAACTAACCCTTTTTAATTCCAATAAAGCACATTTTTCTTGAAGTGTTCACTACTCCCCACAAATCTTAAAGCATTGGATTGGTGGAGGCATAGTGGACTAAACTCCACTCCATGGTGAAAGAAGTTTCAACTGTGGAGTTTATTTCGTTAGTGGAAGCATGGCTAGCGAGAATGTCTACTATATTTCTTATACCAGTCATTTCCTTTCAATTTAGTGAAAGGAAGTGAACGAGTGTACGCTTTGCTCAGGCAGTGACGTTCATTTGGAATCCGAAGGTTGACGCAGCCTGTCATGCTTTGACTTTCAACAGGTGTCACTGTCGGTATTCATAAAGTCTATGGGACAATACCTGTTGATCATTAGATTACCAGGCTCATCCACAAACCACTAGGCGTTAGTGCCTACTGTTGTAAATTAGCTGTCCATCTTTTTATTTTGTTATTTTTATTTAACCTTTATTTAACTAGACAAGTCAGTTTTTCATGTTGATTTACACTCCTGTTTCTTTCTCTGTGCAGAGAGTGGTGTGGCAGCAAAGGTGGTAGCTGCAGTGGATGTGAACACCACAGCCAATGAGATCTACAAACACAACTTCCCCAACACTCCTTTACTTCCCAAGACCATAGAGGTGAGCACTCTTAGACCTGTCATTGAGGTCCCGGGTTCACAAGAGTTGCCATACTGCATTCTTAACCAACAGGCTACACTTCTGGGGCACACTTTGCCAAAGGAAATAAACAATTTAACTGAAATTGTCAGCTCATGTTAAGTCACATACACCTGCACTTTGAGAGACATTCGAAGTGCCAAGGTTAACATTAAAGGATATGAAAATTCTTACTAAAGTCTCTCAAACAAACAGCGATTTTAGGTTAAAGAGATTATCTGCTACATTTGTATACTTTTTAGCCAATAGATCTGAAAGTAGCCTCATGAGCCAAAAGTGGTCCCTGAATATTGTGTACTACTTCACATATGTGCACCACATCAATACACTCTCTCGCTCACTCTGCTGTGTGCATCTTGCTAGCGGTCACTCAAATGGTGAGGGGCTGATGTTCGTTGGCTAGAATTTGAATTGCTAGGGGGCTGGCCCACATGGGGGAAAATGTAGGGTTGTCTGCTCTGGCAGCATCCAGTCAGTCATGATGCACAACTTGCACTGTCTTCCTAATAATATAGAATAGTCAAGCAGTTATAGGTCTATGTGTCACTCTCTTCAAATTAGCCCAGACAAAATGTAGGGAAAATGGCACAGCTTTCAGAAAAGCAGTCACTTTCAAACTAGGGATTTCGTGGCTAATTAGGGCAAGACAGTAATTCTGCTCATAAATTATGAACTACACATTGACACATCCAGCCCAAAGCGGGAGGTTTAAAAAAACACTTAGTAGTCGCCAAAGTTCCAGAACATTTATTTTAAGCTGTAACCTTCTAAATGTTGTCTTCGTTTCAAAAGGAAGCACTTTGCTGACATGTGTAGATAATTCAGTCATTTCGCTGTTACTATTCTTAGATGAGTTTAAGTGATCTTTGACCTGGATAATAGAAACCAACATGGAATTCTTGTCAATTAGTCTAGTCCTTATACAAGAGTAGCTGTTATTGACACAAGATTGTTAATTTGGATAAATCTGCTTTATTAATAGTGGGGGCGTACCACAAAATGAATGCCTTTCGTGTCCATTTTATATTTTAAGTAGAAATTGTGCACAAATATTGCATTTTAAAAGCCTGTTATATTAAATGAAGTCCCCTTTTTAATATAGACCATATGGCTAATTCAATCCGATTGTTATTATAAATATAGACTGACTAAAGTGTCAAAATTCTGCATTTTGACATGTCCCTCTCTGCACCCTCTGTTACTACTAGGAAGATTTGAACCCACTTAACCCAAACATTTCTCCATGTGTTCAACATCATTGTAAAGCTGTGGTTATTTTGTTGTTTTGACAGTCATTTATGAAGATTCTTATTTAGGCTATTTCATGTGATTAGCCTACTGATTCATTTACTCGGTCCCTAATTTTAAGGCAAACCCTGTGAACTGAACTCTCTTTTTAACATGGAAACTATTCCTTAAAAAATAAAATGATGAAGAAACATTGATCATCTAATACTCAAATCATAGTGTAAAAGCTGGTGAGCTGGTTCTGTTCTTTTTGGCCATTTGCTATTTTGTACTGGAAAACCCAGCGGATCGAGCATAACACATCAACCATGTTGTGCATAGATACAAGCTAGAAATGTTTTAACAATTACATTTCTTTGTGAAGCTTGCATTCAATTGCCACTTCCTGCTCCACCTTCCATTCCCCCTGTCACAAGGGGATTTATGGCTGATTTATGAGGATATCGTCAACCTTATTACTTTATTTGGCACTTACTATAGTCATTCTTTATTTAACCTCTTGAGATGGGAAAACATGTTTTTTATTCAATTAAACGTGCTCTTTATGACAGAATGTAAAAACTATGTGAAATCCAACGTTTTTTCAAAATGTCTGAAAAGTCACTGACTTGGTGGAAGACCCATTGAGAGAGGGCCTACTCCTTTAGTGTTGCATAGTCTAGGATGTATTTGTTTGTTTATCTTTTCCCCACATAATCCCATGACTTGTGTTTTAATAGGCTGTTTGAGGTAATTTAGTAACTGAGGAGCAGGTTAAGTGAGGGGTAAAGGTTGTGTGCTCTGTCAGCATCCAGTCAGACATGATGCACAACTTGCACTGTGTTCTTAACAGGATAGAATATTCATGCTGTTATAGGTCTATGCGTCACTCTTCAAACTAGCCCAGAGTTTCAGTGAAGGCAGAAGGGCAATTCCATGGTAACGGAATTATGCTGAGACTTTTTTTTTTTTTACACTTTAAAATATATACCAAACAAAAAACATTGATTTTAAAGTTTAACACGCCATAGAACTCTATGCACAATGACTATTTTTAACACATTTTACCAAAACACATTTTAATGACATTTTTTATATATATTTTTTTTTTATATACACTACCGTTCAAAAGTTGAGGGTCACATAGAAATGTCCTTGTTTTTGAAAGAAACTGTCTCTAACCAGAATAGAAAGAAGAGTGGGAGGCCCCTGTGCACAACTGAGTAAGAGGACAAGAACATTATAGTGTCTAGTTTGAGAAACAGACGCCTCACAAGTCCTCAACTGGCAGATTCATTAAATACTACCCACAAAACACCAGTCTCAACGTCAACGGTGAACAGGCGACTCCGGGATGCTGGCCTTCTAGGCAGAGATTCTCTGTCCAGTGTCTGTGTTCTTTTGCCCATCTTAATCTTTTCTTTTTATTGGCCAGCCTGAGATATTACCTTTGTCTTTGCAACTCTGCCTAGAAGGCAAGCATCCTGGAGTCGCCTCTTCACTGTTGACGTTGAGACTGGTCTTTTGTGGGTACTCAACTGGTCTAAAGAAGGACGGTTTATTGCTTCTTTAATCAGGACAACAGTTTTCAGCTGTGGTAACATAATTGCAAAAGGTTTTTTTAATGATCAATTAGTCTTTTAAAATGATTAACTTGGATTATCTAACACAACGTGCCATTGAAACACAAGGAGTGATGGTTGCTGATACGCCTATGTACAGTGCCTTGCGAAAGTATTCGGCCTCCTTGAACTTTGCGACCTTTTGCCACATTTCAGGCTTCAAACATAAAGATATAAAACTGTATTTTTTTGTGAAGAATCAACAACAAGTGGGACACAATCATGAAGTGGAATGACATTTATTGGATATTTCAAACTTTTTTAACAATTCAAAAACTGACAAACTGGGCGTGCAAAATTATTCAGCCCCTTTACTTTCAGTGCAGCAAACTCTCTCCAGAAGTTCAGTGAGGATCTCTGAATGATCCAATGTTGACCTAAATGACTAATGATGATAAATATGTGTGTACATATACTATAGGACTCCCAATCACGGCCAGTTGTGATACAGCCTGGATTTACAGGAAGAAATGTGAAGATACAAAGTTTGGTAACAGAATAACATTTAAGGAGATTTTACCGTAATTCTGTTACCAAACTTTGCATCTGCATTTACTGTGTACAGTTTCAAAGTAGGCCCAGTCATTTTGCATAGAGTTGTATGGTTTGTTAATCAATATTTTTTGTTTGGCATGCATGCTTTTAAAGTGACTAGGCCTGCTTCCCTTTCTGTAGAATTGCCCAGAAGTAAATGGAAATGATGTTGTTGTAGTGTCTTAAATCCAGGGACATAACCTTACCTGAAGGCAATATAAAGACTCATAAGCCTGAATGCTTATAACAGTATACCTGCAGGCTTTTAGTATGATGTTACCAAATATTTTATTGGTTGTAAAAATAGAGATTAATGTTATGTGCATACCACTGAGAGTTAATGGTTACACACAGACTTACACTGAGTAGGTTTCCATGACATAGACTGACCAGGTAAAAGCTATGATTCCTTAGTTTTGTCACTTCAATCAGTGTAGATTAAGGGGAGGAGAACGGTTAAATATGGATTTTTTTGTTGTTGCCTTGAGACAATTGAGACATGGATTGTGTATGTGTCCTATGCAGATGGTGAATGGGCAAGACAAAGATTTAACATAAGTGCCTTTGAACGGGTTATGGTTGTAGGTGCCAGGCGCACCAGTTTGTGTCAAGAACTGCAAAGCTGCTGGGTTTTTCACGCTCAATATTTGTGTATCAAGAATGGTTCACCATCCAAAGGACATCCAGCCAAACTTGGTACAACTGTGGGAAGCGTTGGAGTCAACATGGGCCGGCATCCCTGTGGAAAGCTTTCAACACCTTATAGAGTCCATGCCCTGATGAATTGAGGGTGTTATGAGGGCAAAAGGGGGGTGCAACTCAATATTAGGATGGTGTTCTTAATGTTTTATACATACATACATACAGTTGAAGTCGGAAGTTTACATACACTTAGGTTGGAGTCATTAAAACTCGTTTTTCAACCACTCCACAACTTCTTGTTAACAAACTATAGTTTGTTAGGACAAACTATAGTCGGTTAGGACATCTAGTTTGTGCATGACACAAGTAATTTTTCCAACAATTGTTTACAGACAGATTATTTCACTTATAATTCACTGTATCACAATTCCAGTGGGTCAGAAGTTTACATACACTAAGTTGACTGTGCCTTTAATCAGCTTGGAAAATTCCCGAAAATTATATGGCTTTAGAAGCTTCTGATAGGCTAACTGACATCATTTGAGTCAATTGGAGGTGTACTTATGGATTCAAGGCCTACCTTCAAAGACAGTACCTCTTTGCTTGACATCATGAGAAAATCTAAAGAAATCAGCCAAGAACTCAGGAAAGAAAATTGTATACCTCCACAAGTCTGGTTCATCCTTGTGAGCAATTTCCAAATGCCTGAAGGTAACACGTTCATCTGTACAAACAATAGTACGCAAGTATAAACACCATGGGACCACACAGCCGTCATACCGCTCAGGAAGGAGACGCGTTCTGTCTCCTAGAGATGAACGTACTTGGGTGCGAAAAGTGCAAATCAATCCCAGAACAACAGCAAAGGACCTTGTGAAGATGCTGGAGGAAACAAGTACAAAATTATCTATAAGTCCTATATCGACATAACCTGAAAGGCCGCTCAGAAAGGAAGAAACCACTGCTCCAAAACCGGCATAAAAAAAAGCCAGACTACAGTTTGCAACTGTACATGGGGACAAATATTTGTACTTTTTGGAGAAATGTCCTCTTGTGTGATGAAACAAAAATAGGACTGTTTGGCCATAATAACAATTGATATGTTTAGAGAAAAAAGGGGAATGCTTGCAAGCCAAAGAACACCATCCCAACGTGAAGCACAGGGGTGGCAGCATCATGTTGTGGGCGTGCTTTGCTGCAGGAGGGACAGGTGCACTTCACAAAATAGATGGCATCATGAGAAGGGGAAATTATGCTTAGTCGCAAATGGGTCTTCCAAATGGACAATGACCCCAAAGCATACTTCCCAAAGTTGTGGCAAAATGGCAACAAAGTCAAGGTATTGGAGTGGCCATCACACCCTGACCTCAACCCTATAGAACATTTGTGGGAACTGAAAAAGTGTGTGCGAGCAAGGAGGCCAACAAACCTGACTCAGTTACACTAGCTCTGTCAGGAGGAATGGGCCAAATTTCATCCAACTTATTGTGGGAAGGTTTTTGAAGGCTACCCAAAATGTTTGACCCAAGTTAAACAATTTAAATGCAATGCAACCAAATACTAATTGAGTGTATGTAAACTTCTGACCCACTGGGGATGTGATGAAAGAAATAAAAGCTGAAATAATTTTTCTCTATTCTTACATTTCTCATTCTTAAAATCAAGTGGTGATCCTAACTAACCCAAGACAGATTTTTTTCTATGATTAAATGTCAGGAATTGTGAAAAACTGAGTTTAAAGGTATTTGGCTAAGGTGTATGTGAACTTCCGACTCAACTGTGTGTAATATATATAATATATATATATACAGTGGGGAGAACAAGTATTTGATACACTTCAACTGTAAGAGACGGAATCTAAAACAAAAATCCAGAACATTGTATGATTTTGAAGTTATTCATTTGCATTTTATTGCATGACATAAGTATTTGATCACCAACCAACCAGTAAGAATTCTGGCTCTCACAGACCTGTTAGTTTTTCTTTAAGAAGTCCTCCTGTTCTCCATTCATTACCTGTATTAACTGCACCTGTTTGAACTCGTTACCTGTATAAAAGACACCTGTCCTGTCAATCAAACAGACTCCAACTCCACAATCAAACAGAGCTGTGTAAGGACATCAGGGATAAAATTGTAGAACAAGGCTGGGATGGGCTCTTGGTGAGAAGACAACAATGGCAATTATTAGAAAATGGAAGAAGTTCAGATCTCACCCGGTCTGGGGCTCCATCATCTCACCCGTTGATCAATGATCATGAGAAATGTGAGGGATCAGCCCAGAACTACACGGCAGACCTGGTCAATGACCTGAAGAGAGCTGGGACCACATTCTCAAAGAAAACCATTAGTAACACACTACGCCGTCATGAATTAAAATCCTGCAGCGCACGTAAGGTCCCCCTGCTCAATCCAGCGCATGTCCAGGCCCGTCTGAAGTTTGCCAATGACCATCTGGATGATCCAGAGGAGGAATGGGAGAAGGTCATGTGGTCTGATGAGACGAAGATAGAGCTTTTTGGTCTAAACTCCACTCGCCGTGTTTGGAGGAAGAAGGATGAGTACAACCCCAAGAACACCATCCCAACCGTGAAGCATGGAAGTGGACACATCTTACATCCGTAAGAAGCATCTCAAGGTCCTGGAGTGGCCTAGCCAGTCTCCAGACCTGAACCCAATAGAACATCTTTGGAGGGAGCTGAAAGTCCGTATTGCCCAGCGACCGCCCCGAAACCTGAAGGATCTGGAGAAGGTCTGTATGGAGGAGTGGGCAAAAACCCCTGCTACAGTGTGTGCAAACCTGGTCAAGAACTACAGGAAACTTATGATCTCTGTAATTGCAAACAGTTTCTGTACCAGTTTCTGTACCAAATATTAAGTTCTGCTTTTCTGATGTATCAAATACTTATGTCATGCAATAAAATGCTAATTAATTACTTAAAAATCATATAATGTTCTGGATTTTTGTTTTAGATTCCGTCTCTCACAGTTGAAGTGTACCTATGATGAAAATTACAGACCTCTACATGTTTTGTAAGTAGGAAATCCTGCAAAATCGACAGGTTATCAAATACTTGTGTGTGTGTGTATATATATATATATTACACACACACACAGTGGGGCAAAAAAGTGTTTAGTCAGCCACCAATTGTGCAAGTTCTCCCACTTAAAAAGATGAGAGAGGCCTGTAAATTTGCGTCATAGGTACACTTCAACTATGACAGACAAAATGAGAAAAAAATCCAGAAAATCACATTGTAGGATTTTTAATGAATTTATTTGCAAATTATGGTGGAAAATAAGTATTTGGTCACCTACAAACAAGCAAGATTTCTGGCTCTCACAGACCTGTAACTTCTTCATTAAGAGGCTCCTCTGTCCTCCACTCGTTACCTGTATTAATGGCACCTGTTTGAACTTGTTATCAGTATAAAAGACACCTGTCCACAACCTCAAACAGTCACACTCCAAACTCCACTATGGCCTAGACCAAAGAGCTGTCAAAGGACACCAGAAACAAAAATTGTAGCCCTGCACCAGGCTGGGAAGACTGAATCTGCAATAGGTAAGCAGCTTGGTTTGAAGAAATCAACTGTGGGAGCAATTATTAGGAAATGGAAGACATACAAGACCACTGATAATCTCCCTCGATCTGGGGCTCCACGCAAGATCTCACCCAGTGGGGTCAAAAGGATCACAAGAACGGTGAGCAAAAATCCCAGAACTACACGGTAGGACCTAGTGAATGACCTGCAGAGATCTGGGACCAAAGTAACAAAGCCTACCATCAGTAACACACTACGCCGCCAGGGACTCAAATCCTGCAGTGCCAGACATGTCCCCCTGCTTAAGCCAGTACATGTCCAGGCCCGTCTGAAGTTTGCTAGAGCATTTGGATGATCCAGAAGATTGGGAGAATGTCAGATGAAACCAAAATATAACTTTTTGGTAAAAACTCAACTCGTTGTGTTTGGAGGACAAAGAATGCTGAGTTGCATCCAAAGAACACCATACCTACTGTGAAGCATGGGGGTGGAAACATCATGCTTTGGGGCTGTTTTTTTGCAAAGGGACCAGGACGACTGATCTGTGTAAAGGAAAGAATGAATGGGGCCATGTATCGTGAGATTTTGAGTGAAAACCTCCATCCATCAGCAAGGGCATTGACGATGAAATGTGGCTGGGTCTTTCAGCATGACAATGATCACAAACACACTGCCTGGGCAACAAAGGAGTGGCTTCATAAGAAGCATTTCAAAGTCTCCAGATCTCAACCCCATAGAAAATCTTTGGAGGGAGTTGAAAGTCCGTGTTGCCCAGCAACAGCCCCAAAACATCACTGCTCTAGAGGAGATCTGCATGGAGGAATGGGCCAAAATACCAGCAACAGTATGTGAAAACCTTGTGAAGACTTACAGAAAACGTTTAACCTCTGTCATTGCCAACAAAGGGTATATAACAAAGTATTGAGATAAAGTTTTGTTATTGACCAAATACTTATTTTCCACCATAATTTGCAAATAAATTCATAAAAATCCTACAATGTGATTTTCTGTTGAAGTGTACCTATGATGAAAATTACAGGCCTCTCTCATCTTTTTAAGTGGGAGAACTTGCAAATCTGACTAAATCAATCAGTCATAATTCCAGCAATGGCACATAGAAATCATCAGCTTTGCACAATCACAGATAGAAGATGAAATGCTGTTTTTTTTAATCAATTAAAACAAAAAATGTATCTGTCATTTTGTGTAGCTTGAAAGTATTTTTATTTTGGTTTCAGGGAATGACATTGGATGATTTCAACAAACTGGCGTTTGATATGATCTTGATGAGCCCTCCATGCCAACCTTTCACTAGGTACGTGCGTGTGTGTGTGTGTGTGTGTACACACATGTCCCTAAGACCTGGTGTTAGTATTTACAGATAATCTCTGTTAGTTCATAGATGTGTTGATGAAGGGACACTGCAATCGTCTTCCTCTCTGTAGGATTGGGTTACAAGGTGACATATCTGACCCCAGAACCAAGAGCTTTCTCTACATCCTCAACCTTCTACCAAGGTTAGACACAAACATTTACACTCCCTATTCATATTTCCACTTGGTCACTCTTTCCAAGGCCTTGTTTGTTTTATAGGTAGCCAATAGGCCTACTCTGTTTTGTACTATTTCTAGCCATAGGATTGAAGTTCATTCATTCTTTTCCTCCACTGTAGTTACTCAGTTTCCCCTCTTTGTTGCCTAGCTAGTAGCTATTTCTGGAGTCATTAATTCAGTTCCTGGCCTCTGAAACCATTGTTCGACACCATCGTGACCATGTAATTTTCTTACTCATTACATTCTGTTCATAGATATACTGATGTAATAATAGCCTGTTGCATATTGCACATTCAGAGTGTAATAGTATTAGCATCAATATGAATTCACCTCTCTGAATTATGTCTTTATTTTAATGAATAAATACATGCTGTGTGGTTTGACCCTCATCTTTCCCTGTAGGCTCATCAAGTTGCCACGCTTCATTCTGCTGGAGAACGTGAAAGGCTTTGAGACGTCCTCCGCCAGGTAACCATGGAGACGGGAGTCCCCTGCTCTGGAAGGTCGCCATGGTGACCCTGTTGGTGGCCAATGGGGTCCCGGGACAGGCTGTGTGTTTAGCCTTTCTCTGTCGCTGTGGATCAGATCAGTGTACAAAACTTTCTCTGAGCACCAGAGAGCCCACTTCTCTACTAAGTCCTGTAGGCCTATACATTTTTCAGCTAAATGCTATTTTTTCGATTTTGGTTACCACATAATTTCTCTAGAGCCCCTTTACTTTTCAACTGTCATGTACAGTGCATTTACTACAGTTTGTAAAAAAAAAATATATATATATATATGATCTTACGTTGTCTGTGAGATGGCAGAAGGTATGCCAAGAGTGATGTCTGAATAGTTTTCTCTACTCTGCCTAGAGACTCTTTGGTGAAAACGCTAAAGGAATGTGGATACAACTATCAGGAGCTCATGGTTTCTCCTACAAGTGTAAGACATCACCTTTCTTTACATTTGCTTACATTGAAATGATGAGCAGCATAGTGAGCTTACACATCTTCATTCTGTCTATCTCTGTTCACAGCTGGGGATGCCCAACTCCAGACTCCGGTATTTCATGATTGCCAAAGCACCACCAGGATCTTTCTCCTTCCACACCACTTCAGAGGTGGGGCTCGGGCACCTTAACATCAATCTGTATTATGTTATGGATAGGATGTACCTAACTACATGTACTGATGTCTACTTCGCATTCCTGAAAGACAGTAGCTCCATACACTTTTTGGGCAACATTGTCTTCATATACATTTTGTAGACAACATCCTGGTTTTATGTCTTTGTCACCACCAAGTAAATAATGTGAGGTAAACTTATTTCCTCCCATGACCAGATCCAGGAAGGTTTCCCGCAACCCGCAGACGAGGTCTTATTAGAGCCCAGTTCTCCAATCTCACCTAGTCCTACTTCAACCGCCTACCAAGAGGAAGTTCACAAGGAAGATGAAGGTGGTATCCTGTACAAGCTAGAGCGGGCTCAGGATGCTGAGAGGAAGAGCAGTCAGAACAGAGACCAGTCCCTCAGACAGATCAGTGTCTACCTGGAGGACCAGGGAGAAGGGGAGATGGAGCAGTACCTCCTTCCCACGAAGACCTTGCTGCGCTACGCTCTGCTCATGGATATAGTCAGGCCCACCTGCAGGAGATCTGTCTGCTTCACCAAAGGGTATGGCATCAAGCTGCGCTGGAGCATAGACACAGTAGTTTTTCTTTCCTTGGATCAAAAAGGGATTTAAGTGGTAAGCCCGTCGGTGCAGCTGAATTTCAGAGAACGTTTTAGAGGCCCCCATCTTGGCGGTGTAGTGACTTTTAGGAATTTTTAAGCTTAATTTCCTGCATTTCAAAACATTTCTCCATAGAGCTGAGAGACATTTTTTTCAGCTTTTAAAGGAATTTCCTGCAATTTGACATAGTCTGCTATGGAGCTGAGAGAAAATGTTGCAGTTTTAAAGGTAGACTTGACGTAGATGCAGAAAGTAAACAGCGTAGTGGGTCAATTTCCGCAATAACAAAGAGCGTTGTGCGAGGCTCAACTTCTCCGGTTTTGGTCTCGTGGCTCCCGCTCTGTAAGTGTGAAGTGAACCCGTACGCATAAATCTCGCTCTACAGTGCTGCTTGTGGCAATGATATTTCGCTGAGTCTACCACTAAAGCTAATTTCCTGCAGTTCTATGCATTTTGCCATAGTTAATGCTGTGTACATTTGCTCAAACATAACAAAATCTATAATGCTAAATTCATTGTTCTGGGAAATTTCAATTCTCCCTGACTGTCTTGCTTTTATTTAGGTAATTGTTCATTTTCAAAGATTATATTATATAAAATATTCAGGTTCATTATCTTCTACATACTTCATATCTGGTTTTAGTCATTTTAAATTTACACTGAAAGCGTTTATCCATCCCCATTATTCTAATAACATTTCATTTTAAAATAATATATATACAGTGCCTTTGGAAAGTATTCAGACCCTTTGCGTTTTTCCACATTTTGTTACGTTACAGCCTTATTGTAAAATGTATAAAATAAATACATATCCTCAGCAATCTACACACAATAACACATAATGACAAAGCAAAAAAGTTTTTTGTAAACCGATCGAACATCTCTGTGCAGTAACACTCCTCATCATACTGTACCTGACACAGCTTGAGAGGACCTACAGAGAGGAATGGGAGAAACTCCCCAAATACAGGTGTGCCAAGCATGTAGCGTCATAGACCAAGAAGACTCGAGGCTGTAATCACTGCCTACGGTGCATCAACTAAGTACTGAGTAAACTGTCTGAATACTTATGTAAATGTCATATTTCCGTTTTTTAATTTTGAATAAATTAACACGTTTTAAAAATGTTTTTGCTTTTTTTTATGGGGTTTTAACTTTAGAATAAGGCTGTAACCTAACAATGTGGAAAAAGTCAAGGGGTCTGAATAATTTCCGAAGGCACTGAATATATTTATTTCACACTGTTTGCACTTTGGCGACCTGAAAAAACACTAGGCAGCCCGCCGAAGGATTTCAGTGGCAGAAAAACAGTGTAGAGTAGCACAGCTTTGCATCATGCTCTCACTTAATCTAGCCTGGGATAACATGCATTTTACCCTACATGTTTTCCATGTGTTGGTATCGTTCTTGTGTAAACTTTAGTATTTGCTGATTTTGTGTCCCCTATTTTTCCACAGCTATGGACACTACGTGGAGGGAACAGGCTCTGTGCTTCAGTCCTGTATGGAAACCGATGTAGGTTTTTGACCTTACAACCTTACACAAGCCACACGTGTCTTCTAATAGATCACTTAGCCAGCTTATGGATACGTCCACCCTCGCAATGTCTAGTAGGTCTTAGACCTGCCTAGCTGCTCCATTACCTGTCTCAATGTGTACATTTAACGTGACAGGAAGCAGAAGTGAGCAGGGTGGTGCATGTGCCTAGGAGAACAGGGTGAGCTCTGCCCTGACAGATATATTCTTTGTTTTGCGTTTCCCATCAGATGGAAGCAGCGTTTAAGTCTCCGGAGCGTCTGTCTGATGAGGAGAAACTAAATCAGCTGTCCAGGTTGAAGCTCCGCTACTTCTCCCCCAGAGAGATAGCCAACCTCATGGGCTTCCCCAAGCACTTCAGTGAGTCATACACACCCATTAGCCAATAACATAAGACGTCTATTTGATTAGTTAGTCAATCAAGAATATGTCCAATCAAATGCAGTACAAAACTCCATAAATCATAGGCCTTATACTGTAGGCCATGTGAGGACCTTACTCACAAAGTGCTGAAATTAAAACTAGGCTGCAGCCTACGCTAGTTAATTAGTTTGTTGTCGTCACAGAAAACACAGCACGGCTAATGCCTAGTCTTCTGCGCTTGGTAGTTTGCTCCATGTAACCAGGTTAGTTACGGTGAGTGCTAAGCCTAGTTGGCTGTTGTGTTTTTCTGTGCAAAGGTTTTAGCGTAAGGAGCTTTCTGGGTTGGTGATATAATTAGAGAGTAGAGGACGTAGGAAGCCGGCCAAGGTAACAAGATGAGCGAGACCAGAGAGTAAGGGCCTGAGGGCTAATGGGATGACAAAATAATCAAATCAAATCAAATTTGTTTATATAGCCCTTTGTACATCAGCTGATATCTCAAAGTGCTGTACAGAAACCCAGCCTAAAACCCCAAACAGCAAGCAATGCAGGTGTAGAAGCACGGTGGCTAGGAAAAACTCCCTAGAAAGGCCAAAACCTAGGAAGAAACCTAGAGAGGAACCAGGCTATGTGGGGTGGCCAGTCCTCTTCTGGCTGTGCCGGGTGGAGATTATAACAGAACATGGCCAAGATGTTCAAATGTTCATAAATGACCAGCATGGTCGAATAATAATAAGGCAGAACAGTTGAAACTGGAGCAGCAGCACAGTCAGGTGGACTGGGGACAGCAAGGAGTCATCATGTCAGGTAGTCCTGGGGCATGGTCCTAGGGCTCAGGTCCTCTGAGAGAGAGAAAGAAGGAGAGAATTAGAGAACGCACACTTAGATTCACACAGGACACCGAATAGGACAGGAGAAGTACTCCAGATATAACAAACTGACCCTAGCCCCCGACACATAAACTACTGCAGCATAAATACTGGAGGCTGAGACAGGAGGGGTCAGGAGACACTGTGGCCCCATCCGAGGACACCCCCGGACAGGGCCAAACAGGAAGGATATAACCCCACCCACTTTGCCAAAGCACAGCCCCCACACCACAAAAGAAGGGATCTTAATACTAAGCTAACATATGGAATTGTTTTAAGGTGGTCATTTCATGGATAGTTTAATTTTTGGACCCCTTTTAGGTATAGAAAATATATATAGATATGTTTGTTTGGGTTAAGATACAGAATTTGGCCTTTACTACTATAGAAACGCATCGACTAAGACATTCATAAATGGCCCAAAAATGAGTCAAAAAATAAATCATAAGGAATAAGGTTTTGAAGTGTCTGTCTTTTTCTTTGAGATATAAGAAAGCTCAGGAAATATACTATTTAATTTGTACACATATAAACCCCTTGACTTTCCACATTTGTTACTTTAAAGCCTTATTCTAAAATGTATTCTAAATTGCCCCCCCCCCCCTACTCACAATACCCCATAATGATAAAGCCTAAACCTGTTTTTGCTAAATGTTTGCAAATGTATAAAAAAATATATAAAAAAATGAAATATAACATTTACATGCAGTACCAGTCAAAAGTTTGGTCACCTACTCATTCCAGGGCTTTTCTTTATTTTTACTATTTTCTACATTGTAGAATAATAGTGAAGACAACACAACTATGAAATAAAACCAGTGTAATCATGTAGTAACCAAAACTGTTAAACAAATCTAAGTATATTTGATATTTGAGATTCTTCAGAGTAGCCATCCTTTGCATTGATGACAGCTTTGCACACTCTTGGAATTCTCTCAACCAGCTTCATGAGGTAGTCACCTGGAATGCATTTCAATTAACAGGTGTGCCCTGTTAATTTGTTGTATTTCTTTCCTTAACGTGTTTGAGCCAATCAGTTGTGTTGTGACATGGTAGGGGTGGTATTCAGAAGCTATCCCTATTTGGTAAAAGACCAAGTCCATATTATAGCAAGAACAGCTCAAATAAGCAAAGAGAAATGACAGTCCATCATTACTTTAAGACATGAAGGTCAGTCAAATTTGTGTCAAAAGTGCAGTTGCAAAAACCATAAAGTGCAATGATGAAACTGTCTCTCATGAGGACCGCCAGAGGAAAGGAAGACCCAGACTTACCTCTGCTGCAGAGGATAAGTTCATTAGAGTCAACTGCACCTCAGATTGCACCACAAATAAATGCTTCACAGAGTTCAAGTAACAGACACATCTCAACATCAACTGTTCTGAGGAGATCGGGGGAATCAGGCCTTCATAGTCAAATTGCTGCAAAGAAACCACTACTAAAGGACACCAGTAAGAAGAAGAGACTTGCTTGGGCCAAGAAACACGAGCAATGGACATTAGACCAATGGAAATCTGTCCTTTGGTCTGATGAGGACAAATTGGAGATTTTTGGTTCCAACCACCGTATCTTTGTGAGATGCAGAGTAGCTGAACAGATGATCTCAGCATGTGTGGTTCCCACCGTGAAGCATGGAGGAGGAAGTGTGATGTTGTGGAGGTGCTTTGCTGGTGACAGTCTGATTTATTTAGAATTCAAGGCACACTTAACCAGCATGGCTACTATAGCATTCTGCAGTGATACGCCACCCCATCTGGTTTGCGCTTAGTGGGACTATCGTTTGTTTTTCAACAGGACAATGACCCAACCCACCTCCAGGCTGTGTAAGGGCTATTTGACCAAGAAGGATATTGATGGAGTGCTGCATCAGATGACCTGGCCTCCACAGTCACCCGACCTCAACCCAACTGGGATGGTTTGGGTTGGACCACAGAGTGAAGGAAAAGCAGCCAACAAGTGCTCGGCATATGTGGGAACTCCTTCAAGACTGTTGGAAAAGCATTCCAGGTGAAGCTGGTTGAGAGAATGCCAAGAGTGTCCAAAGCTGTCATCAAGGCAAAAGGTGGCTTCTTTGAAGAATCTAAAATATATTTTGATTTGTTAACACTTTTTTTTGGTTACTACATGATTCCATATGTGTTCATGGTGTTGATGTCTTCACTATTATTCTACAATGTAGAAACTAGTAAAAATAAAGAGAACCCTGGAATGAGTAGGTGTATCCAAACGTTTGAGGGCTACTGTAAGTATTCAGACCCTTTACTCAGTACTTTGTTGAAGCACCTTCGCGCTCGATGCACAGCTATTTTCAGGTCTGTCTAGAGATGTTCGATCGGGTTTAAGTCTGGGCTCTGGCTGGGTCTCTCAAGAACATTCCTAGACTTGTCCCAAAGCCACTCCTGCATTGTCTTGGCTGTGTGCTTAGGATCATTTTCCGGTTGCTTAGGGTCATTGTCCTGTTGGAAGGTGAACCCCCCCCCCAAATCTGAGGTCCTAAGCGCTCTGGAGCAGGTTTTTATCAAGGACCTCTTTGTACTTTGTTACTTTCTCTCGATCAGGACTAGTCGCCCAGTCCCTGCCGCTGAAAAACATCCCCACAGCATGATGGCTCCACCACCGTAGGGATGGAGCCAGGTTTCCTCCAGACATGATGCTTGGCGCTCAGGCCAAAGAGTTCAATCTTGTATCTCATGTTCTGAGAGTCCTTTAGGTGCCTTTTGGCAAACTCCAAGTGGACTGTCATGTGCCTTTTACTGAGGAGTGGCTTCCGTCTGGCCACTCTACCATAAAGGCCTGATTGGTGGAGTGCTGAGAGATGATTGTCCTTCTGGAAGGTTCTCCCATCTCAACAGAGGAACTCTGGAGCTCAGTCAGAGTGACCATCAGGGTCTTGGACACCTCCCTAATTGCTCAGTTTGGCTAGGCAGCCAGCTCTAGGAAGAGTCTTGGTGGTTCCAAACGTCTTCCATTTAAGAATGATGGAGGCCACTGTGTTCTGGGGGACCTTCAATGCTGCAGAAATGTTTTGGACTCCCAAGTTGTAGAAACATCTCAAGGATGATCAATGGAAATGGATGCACCTGGGCTCAATTTAGAGTCTCATAGCAAAGGGTCTGAGTACTTATGTAAATAAGGTCATTCTTTTTTTAAGCGTAATACATTTACAAACATTTCTACAATCTGTTTTTGCTTTGTCATTATGAGTTATTCTATGTAGATTGAGGTGAAACAGAATAAGGCTGTAACGTAACAAAATGTGGAAAAATTGAAGGGGTCTTAATACTTTCCGAATGCACTGTATTTAACCCCTTATTTTTGTTGGCTCAAAACTACTTCCATTAGTTTGTATGTGTTACCTTCAGACGAGTCACACATGGGGGTCGCAGAGCAAAACGGAGAGAGTCACCCCTGGCCTACAAGGGTTTGGCATTTTTATATCCATTCGGACGCTACAGACGTTTTCGTGAGAAAATGAGATGAGATGTCTCATGGTCTGACAAACACAGCTGTAGCTTGGCCACCTTCCACCACAAATGCGGAAGATCGACATAGGCGGACTTGGTGGATGGAGACGCAGCCCACATTTTGATGGTGGTTTTTTCATTATGTTCCTTAGACATGTGTCAATAGACTCTCTCTTAAGGATTTTAATGATGTATGGGCATTCTCATAATACTGTTTAGTCACTTGACAATATTGGGAAAAACTAACCTGGAAATCAGGATCTGTTTAGTCTTGTTCATCGGATAATATGTGACGTAATGATTTTGTGTTGTTTTTTTGCAGCTGTCCCAAAGAACATTTCCACCAAGCAGCAATACCGAGTCCTGGGGAATAGCCTGAACGTACATGTGGTCGCCCGGCTCATAGAACTCTTGGTATCCTAACCAGGCATATGCAACTCGTGGTATCCTAACCAGGTGTATACAACTCATGGTATCCTAACAAAAAATACTATCTGCCTCGGGAAAAATACTGTTTTCCAGTGTATGTTTTATAACTGAGATAATGTAGCCACAGTCTGTCTGTCCTACAGTCCACAGTTGATCCAGCGGGACAAGTTGCATTCTGTATTTATTGACCAAACTGTGTAAATGATGTTCTACACGACATGGATTGGAATCATGGAATCAACCTTTGCAGATGTCTTTGCTAACTGAATGAAATAAAATGTTTTTTTGCTACATTATTTTGTTCTGATTTTCTCAACTTGTATGTATTGTGATGGTTCTTCTTTTTGGCAGTAATTATGAATATGATTTGAGCCTTCCTCGTTTGTCAAGGAAGTTCAAAAACCTTTTTCATCTTTTATACATGAGAGAAACTCCTCATCTCATTTGGACCGTACACTCATTTGAACCATACACTAAGGAATAAGCTTCAAACAGCCAGGTCCCTGCATGAGTTACTGTTAGCTAACTAACGTTCACCCCAGCCGATCCTTAACCTCTGGTTATTCATCTCTTAAATCATGTGATGGCTCGTGTCAGTCACCCAATAAAAGGACATAACCGGTATATAATTGTGTTTAAAATGCCCCCCCCCCCCCCCCCATCCCCCTTTCATCGTTGAGTAGGTTTGGGTGTTTTATGGTTCTATGTGGCTGCCAATGCCTGCTTCCAGAAGAAGACCAGTAGGGACAAAGTGCACCCCTGTCCCTTTCTAGAGGCATTAGTGTTATATCAGATCTGTACGGCAGTATAGTGTCTGAAGAGCAGGTGTCCAGGGACCAGACTCTCTCAGCATGGCTCGGATACAGCAGCTCTCCTGGTTGCTCTTCGGCCTCCTCTTCCTGGTTGGACTACAGTGTGACCAAGGGGAGCACGCCGCCCAAGGACCTCGCAGCAAGAGGGACATCAGTAATGACCAGTGAGTTTGGTGATGAGAGGATTTTAGTGATGGCCAGTGGTTGGAATTGTGGTTGTAGTTTTTTTTGTTAATCTGCAAGAATGCAGTGTCTGATAAAAGTAGTTGTGTAATGTAATAATTATCTAAAGTGATTGAATTTGTTACATAAACTTCGCATTATTGCAACGGGTAAAAATGTAGTTATCTGGAAATATTTTCGCTTCAGTCAAGCAACTCTGATCTTCAAAGCTCAACCAAGCATCACCTCCAAAAGGGTGCATTTAATCTATTGCTATTGGAGAATGAGCTCATTTGTCATTGAAATCCCCTCCCCCAAAAGATTAACAGCATTTAGTGCCTAACCTACATGCTATATCATATCTTCTGTATAGTGGTACGTGTTGTGTATATACAATTAAAATGTTGATACATTAAATCTGTTCACATGTAAATGAATGATTTGAAATAAATATCTGGTCCTCCTAGGCCACGCATGTTATCAGAGAACGGTCACCTGGTCTTTTCCACCCATAACAAAGAGATCCGCTTCCAGACCTCAGGGTCAGGCAGTGTCAAAGTGGGAGATGAGGACCTCACTCAGCTGATGAGTCAGGTACACACACACACACACACACACACGAGAGAGAAAGTCTTAAATGGATAAACATCCACATTGACAGACAATTTGTACAAATGTTTTCATGTTTTGTACCATCTTTTCGAAAGGCATCCATCTTTGTTAGTTTTTTTTCCAGCTAAAGTTGTAGAAATCATATCAAGTGGTTGTTATCACCATAGATATGGTAATTGGAACATTGGGAAGTTATTTCGTTTTCTTATCCAAAAGCAAATTCTTCAGAATATTCCATCTGTTCAGGACTTTGTTCTGTCTCTCAACATCTCTACAAGCGAGTGTTTTCACATGATACTATTTTTTTTTTTTACCTTTATTTAACTAGGCAAGTCAGTTAAGAACAAATTCTTATTTTCAATGACGGCCTAGGAACAGTGGGTTAACTGCCTGTTCAGGGGCAGAACGACAGATTTGTACCTTGTCAGCTCGGGGGTTTGAACTTGCAACCTTCCGGTTACTAGTCCAACGCTCTAACCACTAGGCTACGCTGCCACTATGAATCATTAACAACTTATAAAGAGCAGACTCTGCAATTCAACCAGCATTTGACCAAAGATCAAAAAGTATTAATATCTAATTTTATTGTAGCATGGTTATTACTCTTTAAAAACACTAATTTAATAATGGTGAAGAAACATGTAACATCAAAACTTCCATTTCAAGTCTTCTTTACCTCTTACTTCATATCATTTCAGATCAAAACCAACAAAGCTGACATCGACAATATAAAACAAAATGGAGGTGGAACGTCCCCTGATGTCACTAACCAACTCAATACGCTCAACACAAAGGTGTCATCACTTGAAACTAAAGTGACAGCACTAGAACAGGTAAGTACAGTAGGGCCTACTTCTTACATGTTACATACTGAGTATGATGAATCTTACTCTTATTATAACAAATAATAATTTCCCTAACTCCAAACCCCTTATCCTCTTCCTCTCACCCTTACCCTCTGCCTCTGTCCTCTCCTCTCTCTTCCTGCCTCTCCAAGATCGTCCAGAGAAAGACATGTACCAGTAATCCCTGTCAGAATGGAGCCACCTGCCTAGACCTGCTGGACTCTTTTCACTGCATGTGCCCCAGCAACTGGGGGGTAATTGGACATTGGAGTTGACACGGAGTGAGAGAGAGTGTGCACGAAGCTGCTTGTATGTGTTATTCCTGTTTAAATCTGGTTTTGTGTGTCTGCAGGGTCCCATCTGTGCTGTGGATGTGAATGAGTGCCAGATCTTTGTCGGGACCTCTCAGGGATGTCAGAATGGAGCCACTTGTATCAACACTCCTGGATCCTTTACGTGAGGCCACACACACACACACACACACACACACACACACACACTGAGACAGACACACACACACACACACACACACACACACACACACACACACTGAATCTGTCTTCTTGTATTTCTCTTCCAGTTGCACCTGTTCACCAGAGTGGTCTGGTACCCTGTGTACAACCCGCTATGACGACTGTCAGGGTGCTGCCCAGGACCTGTGTGTCCATGGGACATGCATCGACGCAGACAGAATCACACCGAATGTGGTAACTGTCAATCATCATTCAACAGTGTTGGTCTCCTATTTGATTTCATGGATCTCATCTGTATAAAAACCGAATTGTCCGATTTTCTTTTACTTAGCTGTCGCCTGCCCTGTTTAACTAGCCAAAGATACTTTCATTTAATTAATGAAGACTGTCTCGACAAGGTCATTTATTTCAGCCAACGTCTTCACCCTGGTCCCTTGGCGTCAAACAATTAGTTTAATGTGATAAATGCCTTGTGAAGAAAGCAATTACTGGATTAGATTAGCACTGCTAGCTACCATAGCCTTAATGTTTATATCATTTTATTAGAGTAGACTAGAGCAATGAAACACTTATTTTTCATAGTGATGATAGATCTGAGGCCTGGTTTTGAGTAGTAGGGACCGATCCATTACCAGTAGTACAGTGCCGGTGGTCTTACATGGGAGTAGCTATGACCATTTACCCCTTGAATATCGAATCAAATAAATTATTTATAGGCAAAGATGCCTTCATCCTCTTTTATTTTAATTTTAAAGGCCCTTTGCTAATCTTATTGAGTCTCGGCTCAGTAGGCCATGATCGTCATGGAAATAGAATGACTCTAGAATGACTGTATTTCTATGACGCAGGTCATTTCACATTATTGATTCACTACTAGTGCATCTAAATGTGCTCGGTACACATTCTGTACATATTCTATTCATGGGAGTTGACATGAATCCAGGCCATGCCATGTTGTGTTATTTCCTTCCAGCCCAAGTTTAAGTGTGTTTGTGATGATGGTTGGATGGCCCCAGCCGGCAACCCGGCCTGTATCTCAGACGTGGATGAGTGTAGCCTTGCCCAGAAGCCTTGCTCCACCAACCCCCCTGTGACCTGTTACAACACCCAGGGATCCTTCTACTGCGGCTCCTGTCCTGCTGGTGAGAGCCGCTCAGTGCTCACAGTTTCCTTATCATCAATGGTATTGTGCATTAGGTCTGAGGAAACTGATGTTTGCTGACCCAAAATGGCTGTCATGGTTGGTTACCTCCATGTGGTTGCCAGATGGATGCTTCTTCCATCTTCCAAAATAGCATGTTTTGATCTTGAGTCGAAGTGCTCTCAAATTCAGTTATACAAGAGTACTTCTTAAGACAAAGACATTGCTCCAGCAAATCTGTACTTTACTACTTTACTGTATTTCTAGGGTTTGAACTTGGGAAAGTACAAGAAAGCACAAGATTTGAGATTCGTGAGCGTTATTGAATATCATTTGGAAACGGCTGTCCTTAGCTCCTAGCGGGACTGCCCCTCTCAGGTGATACTCTGACATTAAGGGATCTGGGTCCTATTTCTTTACTCTGGGAACAGCCCCATTGTGATTAACTGAACTCTACAGAGGAAAACAGGCTGTTCTATTTGTGAAGATGTGTGGATCTTTATGATGCTTAGTGTGTGTGTGTGTGTGTGTGTGTGTGTGTGTGTGTGTGTGTGTGTGTGTGTGTGTGTGTGTGTGTGTGTGCATCAGTAAAGAATAAATGTTATGCTTGCTTGTATATCATTACAATAAACAATGCATCTGTAAACTAAATGTGAATGTAACCTTGAATAATATGCCACTGCCTAACTGTGTAATAAACAATGATTTCCTGTATTACAGTAAATGTCCTTAGCACTGTTTGTTGTGCATTCCCCCAGGATGGCAGGGCAACGGCTACAGCTGTCTGGATGTCAATGAGTGTTCCACTAATAACGGAGGATGCTCCACTACTCCCATGGTCCAGTGTCTCAATACCATGGGCTCCTTCCACTGTGGTACCTGTCCTCCAGGTACCCATATCTGTATCTGGAGGAATGTCTTCTGGATCCTCTCCCTCTTCTTTCTTTACCTTCCTCTCTGTACTGTTTTCTGGTATTTTTCTAGCAGTTAGAAAATGTTTTCTGTTGCTACAACTGATCTCTTGGTGACACATACACAGCATTTAGACCAACATGGTCTTACTCAGGTTACTGTAAGAGTATCCGTACACAACCCTTGGTTTGAAAGTCAAAACTGAGCTGGTGGATTTGGTGTACCACAGAAGAAAGCTGTCCTTGTTTTCCTGTCCGTGGTTACGGCGGATGCCAGCTGGCAGGTGGATGCTAGCTGACTCCTGGTAGTTTTCAGTAATATAGCTCTGATGAAAAGCAGATGCCTGACAATGTAGTGTGTTCAGCGCTAGCCCCATTCAGAGATCTCTGTGTGTATACTCTCTACCCCTCTGGCTCAGTTTCTGTCTCTCTCGTTTTCAATCTCACTTTGTCGGCCTCTCCTCCGTCTGTCCCTGTCTGTTTCTCATAATTAGTCATTGTGCTCAACAGTATTTTATGGCCTTTTTTATCATTCAAAATCTTGCTTTTTGACTAATGTATAGACCCACTGGTTCATTGGTGGATTGATTGATTGGTTAATTGATTGATCTGTATCCAGGCTATGAAGGAGATGGGAGAACCTGCACTCAGGCTAACATCTGTGCCAATAACAATGGAGGCTGCTACCCCCTTGCTACCTGCTCTTCCACTCCAGGTAAACATGCACACACACACCTACCTTTACGGCACCTAATGACCACTGGCCGTGAGGATAAGACAGGGCCATTATAGCAGGCGTTGACAGCTCTGCTCTCTCTCACCTCCGATGGCTGACATCTACTATGAAGACTGTTACAGCCAGGAGACTAGATTATGATGCAATCTCATGAGTAGAGGCTGTGAGTGCTGAGAGAGCAGAGACACCAGAGCTCAATGACCTATTCACCTATGGAAGGAAATGTAGTATACTTTTGTTGCATGGTAGTTAGGGAGATTTGGTTTATTTCTCTAACAAATTGTCCTTGTTCGTGCTGTGTCCCTTATCCCTCATCTTTATACCCCCTCCAGTAAATGCACCTGTGTCTTTTAATGTTACGGTGAGTGAGTTAATCAGGTATCCTGACTATGTCTCTGTGCTTCCAGGCTCCACCCTCCCAGTGTGCACCTGTCCCCCAGACTACACAGGAAATGGCTACGGCCCAACAGGATGCACCCAGAGCAGCAATATCTGCCAGACCAACAATCCATGTGTCAACGGACAGTGTGTGGTGAGCGTGGGTTTACATGGGACTCTAGCAGCTTCACAGTTTCTCAGAACCAGGATTTTACTCCTTAACCTATGATTAGTCCAGTTTTCATCTATACAGTATGTTATTTAAGCAGTAAGGCATGAGGGGTGTAGTATGTGGCCAATATACCACGGCTAAGGGCTGTTCTCATGCACGACGCAATGCGGAGTGCCTGGATACAGCCCTTAGCCGTGGTAAATTGGCCATATACCACAAACACCCAAGGTGCCTTATTGCTATTATAAACTGGGTACCAACGTAGTTAGACCAGTAAAAATACATGTTTTGTCATATACGTGGTATACAGTCTGATCTACTACAGCTGTCAGTCAATCAGCATTCAGGGCTTGAAAAAAACATGTTAATAATTGGGTTTTGGTAACATTTTTGCTGTATCCCCCCAGCCTACTTCCAACGGGTATCTCTGTACCTGTAGTCCTGGCTGGGGAGGGGTGAACTGTGACCAGAATGTCAATGAGTGTGCCAGCAACCCATGTCAGAACGGAGGTACCTGCAACGATGGACTCAATGGATTCACCTGTACCTGCACTGACCAGTGGACAGGGCCAACCTGCCAGACCGCACAGCAAGGTGTGTGCATGTGTTCGTGCCGTCACTGCTTTGCATGTATATCTGTGTCTTTATGGAATGATAAAGAGAAATTGACTTATTTCAGGGCATTTGCTGTGTTTGTACAGTGTGTGTACTGTGTGCTTCACTTACCTGTGTGTGTGTGTTGTCAGTGTGTGGAGGCTACCTGACTGGCCCGGCTGGTACATTCAGCTACCCCAACACCCCTGGTAGTGACCAGTATGACCACCAGGTCAGCTGTGCCTGGGTCATCAGAACAGACGTCAACAAGGTCGGTGTAATCTAATGCCACACAGTCACTTACACGCGGCAGGTCCTGGACCAGAATACACATGACAAGACTGGACTCACAGTCTAACAAAGAGTTTGGCATATGCTGTAGCAATGCAGTATCCCATGGAATAAGCATTTGTTGATTTGAATGCCTAACAATATGTGACATTTGTTCTATTCATTGTGCACGCCAAGTAGCTATAGAAGATGAGTGAGTACAAGAGAAGTGGAATAGTTCTGTAATGCTGTGTTAACACTGTGGTGTTCATTTCTTCCCAGATTCTACGGATCACCTTCCCTCACTTTGAGCTGGAGAACAGTGCCAACTGCAACTTTGACTTCCTTCAGATCCACGATGGAGAGAGCGCCTCGGCCTATCAGTTAGGGAAGTACTGCGGTACCAGCTCCCCCGCAGAGCTCTTCAGCTCCCACAATGCATTGTACTTTTGGTTCCGCTCTGACCATTCCGTCAACGCAGGCGGCTTCACTGTGGCCTGGACCTCACAGACACCAGGTGTGTGTCTGTGCTTGTGTGTTTCTGTGCGTGTCTGTGTTAGCAAGAGACCTAGACAAAATGTATTATTTGCAATCTACCTGAAATAGCTTAGTCAGGCGTTACCCATGTGCAGTCCTCTCCTCACGGCAATATGTACCTGTTTGTTCCACCTCCAGTATGTGGCGGGGAGTTGACCGAACCCTACGGTAACATCAACTCACCTGGTTACCCTGGCAACTATCCACCCAACCGCGACTGCTATTGGACGGTTGACGTGGCCCCCGGCCTGCTCATCACCTTTGCCTTCGGAACCCTCAGCCTGGAAAACCACCCTGACTGTAACTATGACTACCTGGAGGTGAGGCAGGCAACATGTCCCTTCAGCTGTGGAATATATATAATATATATATATATATATATATATATATATATATATATATTATTTATATCCCCACACATTATGTGAATATTAAGATTTTTCATTTTCATCCGCAACTGTGAAAGTTCTAGGCCTGTTTCTGTAACGGTTGTCTGCCCTTGGTTCTGTGTTCTGTGTTCTAGATTCGGGATGGTCTACTCCCAGAAGATACGGTTCTAGGGAAGTACTGCCACAATGTGTCTCCCGCCCCTCTCCAGACCACGGGACCTGCAGCATGGATCCGGTTCCACTCGGACTTCTCTAACTCTGACCGTGGCTTCCACATCACATACACCACCTCTCCATGTAAGAGATCTCTGTCATATCAACTACTGTTAACAACTGACCTTTGATAAGGATAGGATTATTACAGGGATTCTCTATGTTTTGCAATGTCATATGCAGCTTTTCTTGGTCCCAGATCTTTGTGCTGTTTTGCTCATTCCTATGGTCATTCCATAAATTCCATAAACATCCCAAAGTGGTCTGGGACTAGGCTATTCTAAAGGATCTCCCTCTCCAACTGAAGGTCATGTGTCCATCTCTCTCTGTTCTAGCTGACCCTGGTTGTGGAGGAACCTTTACAGAGAGCGAGGGCATCATCATCTCCCCCAACTGGCCCAATAACTACGCCCACAACCGCCAGTGTGTCTACGTCATCCGCCTGCCGGCCAATGAGATTGTCTCGCTCAACTTCACGCACATGGACTTGGAGTCCCACAGCGGTTGTGTGTTTGACTATGTGGAGGTACAGTAGTGTGTGTGTTTTTGTTTATCTATCCTTGTGGGTACCAGAAGTCCTCACGAGGATAGTAAAACAAAGAAATTCTGACATTTGGGGACAATTTCCCAGTCCCCACAATGAAAAATGCTAGGTTAGGTTTAGGATTAGAATTAAGGTTAGGGTTAGGTATTACAGTTAGGTATAGTTTTAGGGTTAGGATTTCGGGGGGTAAGGTTAGGGTTATGGTTAGGTTAAGGGTTTGGGGTTAAGGAAAAAATTATTTTTGATGGTAATAAATTCTTTGGTCTCCACAAGGATAGCAATACAAAACTGTGTGTGTGCATGTGTGTGTTTGTGATTGAGATTGTTGGTGGTGTCAAGGTCCATTGTCTCTGGGAGGGGGATTAGCTATGATGTGTGTACCTGTATCTCTGTGTCCTCGTAACATTGTTCGTGTTTGACTCTCCTGGTTGTGTTTCCCAGGTCCGTGACGGTTCCACAGAGACAGACCCTCTGATTGGGAAGTACTGTGGCTACACCATCCCTGCCCCCATCCTGTCCTCCTCCAATGCTCTCTGGATCCGCTTCAAGTCTGACGGATCAATCACCCGGGCCGGGTTCAGGGCCACATACGAAGTCGGTGAGAAACACAAGCGCTGTCTAACCACACTAGTGGCAAAACACTGTCTCTTCACTGTCTCTTCACTGTCTCTTCACTGTCTCTTCACTGTCTCTTCACTGTCTTGTCACTGGAAAACCCCAACAAACCACAAGCTCTTCAGATATGCCAAAAAAGCATGACCCGGTGACATATAGGGTTACTGATAATGTACTGCATCCATATAGTGCTTCTCACTAGGTCTCCAGGCATTTAAAATCTCTAGTCCTCACGTCTCCCCGATCTCTACCTCTGTAGTAATCACATTTCAGCACAGCTGCCTCGCAGAGCTTATTGAAAGTGTGAGGCTTTTATGTGAAGGATAAAAAGGGTTGTGTATTCAGCTTCTTCTGCCCCCTCCCCCACCATGCAGCTTTGTGTGTGTGTGTGGCCATCTCATATGTCTGTATGCCTGGCCTGTGTGTTATTTAACAGCTGCTCGAGAGACTGAGGTTATATCAGCACAATTGAGTTATTGACATAGTCGTGTTCTGTTCTGTCTTCCTGCGGCAATGGCGATCTCTGGTGATTAAACACACTCTTGACGCGCACCGTGAATAGTGTGTGTGTGCACTTTAATGGCCCACCCTCCACTCCATCTTCTGCACCTGGAAATGGCCTGTCAGACTGGACTACTTAGTGTCAAAGTTCTCAATGCTGGTTTTCCTCGCTCCGGATTTGCATATACAGTATGTGAAGTGTAACAGTCGTGTATGGTGATCTGAGCCAAAAGACCATTTACAGTTTTGTCATTTAGCAGGCTCTCTTACAGGTCCTTACAGTTCATTTTCATTATCTGGCCACTGGTTTGCAGTCCATTAGAATGAATTAACTTGACCTCCTTTTCCAATTAGTTTGTGCATAGCCATCTAGAATTGTCTCAATGGAGTTCTCTCTTTCCCAGGCTGTGGTGGCACATTCTCTGGGACAGGTCAGATCCGGTCCCCCTACCACCCTGATGCCTACCCCCACAACAAGGAGTGTGAGTGGGTCATCAACCAACCACAGGGCTACGTTGTCACCCTCAACTTCCTCACCTTCGACATCGAGAGTGGCTCCTGTGTATATGACTTTGTTGAGGTATTCAAAATTCACTCCAGCCTTTCATTCTTGAATTCTGCCTCTGATTGTCAAACATTGTCAATGAATATACAGTACCAGTCAGAAGTTTGGACACCTACTCATTCCAGGGTTTTTCTTTATTTTTACTATGTTCTACATTGTAGAATAATAGTGAGGACATTAAAACTATGAAATAACACATATGAAATCATGTAGAAATTCCCCCCAGAAATGTCCAGGAACTTGCAGGTGCCTTGGTGGAAGAGTGGGGTAACATCTCACATCAAGAACTGGCAAATCTGGTGCAGTCCATGAGGAGGAGATGCACTGCAGTACTAAGTTTAGCTGGTGGCCACACCAGATACTGACTGTTACTTTTGATTTTGACCCCGCCTTTGTTCAGGGACACACTATTCAATTTCTGTTAGTCACATGTCTGTGGAACTTGTTCAGTTTATGTCTGTTGTTCGATCTTATGTTCATACAAATATTTACGTTAAGTTTGCTGAAAATGAATGCAGTTGACAGTGAGAGGACGTTTCTTTTTTTTGCTGAGTTTGTTTACATTGCCAAAGCAAATGAAATAGATCATTAACAAAATTGAAATAAACCATAAAAAAATTAGCAATAAACATTACTCACAAAAGTTCCAAAGGAATAGAGACATTTAAAAAATTATGTCTATATACGTTGTGCAAATAGTTAAAGTACAAAAGGGAAAATAAATAAACATAAATGAGGGAAAGGGGGATCCCTAGTCAGTTGTACAACTGAATGCATTCAACTGAAATGTGTCTTCCGCATTTAACCCAACCCCTGTCGTATTATCAATGGTGTTTGTTTTTCACTGGTTGCCCTTTTCTTGTGGCAACAGGTCACAAATCGTGGGTCTGTGTAATCTGAGGGAAATATGTGTCTCTAATATGGTCATACAGTTGGCCGGAGGTTAGGAAGTGCAGCTCAGTTTCCACCTCATTTTGTGGGCAGTTTGCACATAGCCTGTCTTCTTTTGACAGCCAGGTCTGCCTTCAGTCGCCTTTCTCAATAGCAAGGTTATGCTTACTGAGTCTGTACATAGTAAATATTTCCTTAATTTTGGGTCAGTCACGGTGGTCAGGTATTCTGCCACTGTAGGGCCAAATAGCATTCTAGTTTACTCAGTTCTTTTTTTGTAAATTCTTTCCAACGTGTCAAGTAATTATCTTTTTGTTTTCTCATGATTTGGTTGGGTCTAATTGTGTTGTTGTCCTGGGGCTCTGTGGGGTTTGTTTGTGTTTGTGAACAGAGCCCCAGGACCAGCTTGCTTAGGGGGCTCTTCTCCAGGTTCATCTGTCTGTAGGTGATGGCTTTGTTATGGAAGGGTTGAGAATCACTTCTTTTTAGGTGGTTGTAGAATTTAACGGCTCTTTTCTGTATTTTGATAATTAGTGGGTATCGGCCTAATTCTCCTCTGCATGCGTTATTTGGTGTTTTACATTGTACACGGAGGATATTTTTTCAGAATTCTGCATGCAGTCTCAATTTGGTGTTTGTCCCATTTTGTAAATGGTTGGTTTGTGAGAGGACCCCAGACCTCACAACCATAAAGGGAAATGGGTTCCATAACTGATTCAAGTATTTTTTGCCAGATCCTAATTGGTATGTCAAATGTTATGTTCCTTTTGATGGCATAGAAGGCTCTTCTTGCCTTGTCTCTTAGATCCTTCACAGCTTTGTGGATGTTACTTGTGGCGCCAATGTTTAGGATGAGATATGTATAGTTTTTTTGATGCTCTAGGGCAACGGTGTCTAGATGGAATTTGTTTTTTGTGGTCCTGGCAACTGGACCTTTTTTGGAACACCATTATTTTTGTCTTACTGAGATTTACTGTCAGGGCCCAGGTCTGACAGAATCTGTGCAGAAGATCTAGGTGCTGCTGTAGACCCTCCTTGGTTGGGGACAGAAGCACCTGATAATCAGCAAACAGCAGACATTTTACTTCAAATTCTAGTAGGGTGTGGCAGGGTGCTGCAGACTGTTCTAGTACCCTTGTACTAGTCAGTATATATGCTGAAGAGAGTGGGGCTTAAGCTGCATCCCTGTCTCACCCTAGGCCCTGTGGAAAGAAATGTGTGTGTTGTTTTGCCAGTTTTAACTGCACACTTGTTGTTTGTGTACATGTATTTTATAATGTTTAATCCCCAACACCACTTTCCATCAATTTGTATAGCAGACCCTCATGCAAAATGTTCTTTCTTTCTTTCTCTCTCTCGCGCGCTTTCTTTCTCTCTCGCGCGCTCTTTCTTTCTCTCTCTTTCTATCTTTCACTCCTTTCTCTTTCTCTCTCCTTTCTTTCTTTCTATTTCTCTCTCGCTCTCTCGCTCTCTCTTCTTTCTCTCTCTCGCTTTCTTTCTCTCTCTCACTCTTTCTTTCTATCTTTCACTCCTTTCTCTCTCCTTTCTTTCTTTCTTTCTTTCTTTCTTTCTATTTCTCTCTCTCTCTCTCGCTCTCTCTTCTTTCTCTCTCTCGCTTTCTTTCTCTCTCTCGCTCTTTCTTTCGCTCTTTCTTACTCGCTCTCTTTCTTTCGCTCTTTCTCTCCTTATCTCTCTCTTTCTCCCCCAGGTAAGGGACGGCTCCACGGTGAGCTCTCCTCTGATTGGTACATACTGTGGCAACACCATGCCAGCCATGCTCCAGTCCACCCAGAGGTCCATGTACATCCGCTTCAAGACTGACTCGTCTGTCTCCAACCATGGCTTCACCGCAGCCTATGACTCTGCTATGGAGGGTAAGCCCTTGGCACTCATGAGATATGTAGTTTATTCTGCCTTAACTTAAAGCTCACGTATCTAGTAGTGTGTATGTGTTGTCAGTGAGTGGTATCTGTGAGCCTATGTGTCCTGGGACAAATCCTTTGTCTCTGTATAATATTTTAAAAAATATATGAATTGTGTTGACTATGAATGAGGTGTAAAAAGAATAGTAATTTTGAGCCTGTTTCCCTGTTTGATACCACGATGCCAGGTTGTGGCGCTACTCTTAATGCCCCATCGGGCTCCCTCACCAGCCCTGGCCATCCCAACAACTACCCCCATGGAGCCAACTGCACCTGGTACATCTCTGTCGCCCCAGGCAACCTCATCCGCCTGTCCTTCACCTCCTTCAACATGGAGTACCACATCAGCTGTAACTATGACTACGTGGAGGTGTATGACAATGGCACCGTGGCGACCGGGACCAAGCTTGGCAGGTAGAGTACAGTATACGCAAACAAACCCATGTCAAGGTGTTAAGAACCCGTGGCAATATGGTGATTACCATAAATCATGTTTATGTGTGTGAACCTTGGCATGATTCAAAGTCAATATGCACTCTAGAAGTGATTCACTCTCGTGATAATTTACTCCCAACTCCACATCAACTCAAACTTCAGTTAACTTCTGTTGATTGTTTGGGAAAGAATAACCCTTTTTTCCCCCTCCGCATGCGGCCTATCTCTTTCCAGGTACTGCGGTCGGTCCGTCCCTCCCTCTCTGACCAGCACAGACAACCTGATGACTGTCCTCTTTGTCTCCGACATCAGCCTAGCAACCGAAGGCTTCTCTGCCAACTATGTCTCCATCGATGCCACCACCGGTACGGTTACCCTCGGCAACAAGAAACATTACGGTTACCCTTGGCAACCGCTTTTTCCATTTACAACCCCCTCCCCACAACACATTCATTCACAGAATAAGTCACATAAAATCTGTGATATATGAGGGTTAGGAAGAAGAAATCACCGCCACTACGAGTACTGTTACCCTCAACAACATCAAGAATTCAAATGAACAGAAAAATAGAAAATATCTTGTCACATAAAATAGATGCGATACCAGGGTTAGAGGGGGTTCAAACCTTTATAACAAAATAAAGAAAACAAAACAAGAAAACATACAGAAAAGATGGCAGTAGTAAAGTAGAAGATTATATCAGAGTTTGACCAATACTTTGCCTCTTGCTTGAATGGTACTGTAATTTACTGCACACAACATTACCCCTTTATGGTGTTGGTGTTATGGTGTTGAGGTCTGGTACTGCAAGACTAACCTTATGTTAACCCCCATCTCTTTCCCCTCATATTCACTAAATCCTATTCCTCTCATGTCTTCCCCAGACTGTAGTGAGACTTTCACCTCCCCTACAGGAGAACTCAGCTCTCCTAACTTTCCCAGTAACTACCCCAACAACCGCCAGTGTATCTATAAGATCATCGTTGGGGTCAACATGCAGATCATGCTCAACTTCACTGACTTTAATATGGAGGGCTCACCACCCAACTGTGCTTTCGACTATGTAGAGATCAGGTGAGCACCCAGTCATAACGGGCCTGATCTTATTCAGCTGTTACAGGAGGATGTTTGTCAGTTGTATGATTCAATTTCACTTGAGCATTCATTTTGGTGTAGTTAGCAGCTAGCCAGGCAAGAGAACCCATGCCAAAGTGAGTGACTGTGAAACCAATGTACAATAATGTGATTAGAATCAAATGAGAGCTATGTCAGCAAGCGTGACGAGACGAAAGCTGTTAATATAGCCAGCAACTTAAATGCCACTATTTGTATCTCCCACGGTTTTCTCTGTCCCACAGAGATGGCGGTTATGAAACCTCTCCTCTGATTGGCAAGTTCTGCTCCAACCAGAGGCCTCCAATGATGGTGTCCCATAGCAACCGCCTGTGGCTCATGTTCCGTTCTGACTCCTCTGTCACCCTCCCTGGCTTCAGGGCACACTGGGACGGCACGCAGACAGGTGGGTGTGTGGGAGAAATGTCTATTTCATTAGCATCATCTTCAACAGGTATTGTGATACATACCCTAAAATGTACTATACTTGAACTACTCCGAATCTTAACTCCACCCCTCTGTTTGTACCTCTCTCCTCCTATTCCTCTCCTTTTGTTCATGCCCTTTCCCAACCTAGGCTGTGGAGGTACTCTGACCACCAGTTCGGGAGGGTTCTCCTCTCCTAACTACCCCCTACCCTACCACACTAACGCTGAGTGCTACTGGCTGATCAAGGCCGGCGCTGGGAGCCTGATCACTCTCAGCTTTGGTGACTTCGATCTGGAGTCCAGCACCAGCTGTACATATGACTACCTGGCCGTGAGTACAGAGCACTGTTCAAGGTTATCACACCCACATAACAGTCAGTCAGTACAAACTGAAATTGAACAGGAGAGACAATATGTGTTTATGACGTTGCTGAAAGAAAAGCATATCCCTTGCCCCTTTCGATATCTAACATAATGTCTGTCTGCCTGCCTGCCCATCTGTCCGCCCGTCTGTCCGTAGGTGTACGATGGGAACAGCACTAATGCTCCACAGCTGGCCAACCTGTGTGGGTCTCAGTTGCCCGCCCCAATCAACTCAAGTAGGAGTGAGCTCTATGTGAAACTACGCACAGACAGTGTCGTCGCAGCTGGAGGCTTCGTGGCCATGTATACAACCAGTGAGCATCTATCTCTCTCAAACACACACGCACACACACACGCGCACACACACACACACACGCGCACACACACACACACACGCACACACACACACGAGTCTAGCTTTACGCAAATATACCTCCCCGGTAGCCACTCCATGTAATTGATGTGTCAACGTGTCCTAATGGAGCTGTTGGGTGATTATAAGCCATCTGGCTTTCCAAAGACATTCAGCCATCTCTGTTTGCTGCTTGAGCTGGTACACTCATGTTGATTTTGTTATCATTTTGTATGTTCCATTTTACTTTCTTGTTATCCAATTTTGTACATGTTTACTTTGATATAGTTACATTTTAATCTTGAGATACAGTAAACCTTACTACAGTTCATGCCGTACCATACCTAAGAGGCTTACAAGTGGTATCCCAGGGTGCCTTTTGTTTGGTTTCCATGGAATTGGGGTTAGGGAACGCACTCTTGAGGTTCGAGAGGTGAGGAGACCGAGTTGCCAGAGGTACTCGCACTACAAAAGAATGTCAGAGTGGGGACTGGCTTTTGTTCTTATTGTCAGTGTTGTCAAATGGGCTTTCTGGAAGTCATGCTGAAAGAACAAGAGGTCACTCTTAGTGAAGTCTATCTTGTTTTGTTTCTGTCACAGCGCTTTCCAATTTGGCCCTGGACTCATGTTCTCATTCTGGCCCTGGAACACTAATTGTCACTTAGGTTTATACAGAGAGGTCAGCTCTGCTCTGAAGATTTATTTAGTTATTCCTGGAAAAATAACACACTTTCAGTTTGACTCTCAGTTGAAAAGTACAACGTTTGCCTTTTTGTTGTCTCTCATGCTTAAGCTTGACATTTCTGTCCTAAAACACAATGTACATTTATTTCCTTTTAATATTGGAATATATTTTGGTAACAAGCAAATATATCCTTATATCACCATGAAATCTAGTAAATGGAATACTGCTAAATTCACTAAACACGTTACTATGAGCTCACTCTCTGTCTTCCGTAGACTGTCAAGGTGTGCTGATCGCCAACCAGGCGCGTGGGGAGATTGAGTCTCTGAACTACCCCAACACCTACCCCCACAACTCCCTGTGTAGCTGGACCATCCAGGCCTCCATGGGCAACACCATCAACTACACCTTCATGACCTTTGACCTGGAGGGGACCAGCGTCTGTAGTTTCGACTACGTCAAGGTGGGTGGCGCCCTTTGGGAAACAGTGCAAGATAATGTGATGCTAGTGCGGTTTAATGGACTCTAATCAGAGTACCATCATAACATTTGGAAACTGAATGGATCTAATGATAGAGGTTGAAACTGAGAAACTGTCCCTGTTGACCTGGCCTGAGCTTTCTGTTCTCCCGGATGACATCACTCCAGGAAAGGCATCGTCAGGTCAGGAGGTCAGAACCCCCTTCATGTGATTAGTGTTGCGTGTTAGTAGTCATTGGTGATGGGTTGGCCTATTCAATTCTGGGAGGAAGTATCAGTTTCCTCTGCTGTGCTCTACTGACTCACCACATGGACAGGGAGCAGGAGACAGATGGACCGCTGACTCTACTTATACTCTGGAGATAGTGTACACAGTGACTGGTTCTCACTACATGCATCAACACTTTTGACATTACCTCATAGGTGTGAGTTTTGATGCAATTTTTAAAAATATATTTCTTAGTGAGAAGTTGGATTTCAGCTCTCTCTCCTCTGTACTAGTGTCCTGGACTGAGCTGAAATAGAATGTGACTGAAACCTGCATGGGAAGTAGTTGATAGACAGTTTCCTGTGATCTGCACAAGTTCTCACAGGTTTTTTCTTCAGGGGTTCCTTTTGACATGATTTTCAAGGAAGACCCAATTTCTTAGAACATGCTACAAGGCGGACCTTTCATGGCTTTTACATAATACAAGTGAGTTCTATGGCTCTTCATCTAACTCACTCACTGGAAATAAATGTCTTTGTGGAAACAAAATAGTGCTGTTTTCAACTCGCCCCCTGGTCACCATGACAACCCCAGCACACATGGATGACATCATGGGCTCTTGTAGTTAAACAGACTCATTCTGTGCGGGTCTAGATTTCCTGGAGACTGGTAATTCACCTCCTCCTGCTGCCCCTCTATTTGGCTAGGCTGATCTCACCACTGTTTTTGTTGCCTCTACTCTATTCCGCAGACCTGCAACTTTATGGTGCCAGTCTAAGTATTTTACTCATAGAACACTGTATGGCACAAATTACACCCCTATGGACCCTGGTCGAAATGAATGCCAAACATTTAATAATTTTCAGTGTACAGAACAGAAATGTCTCATGAAGATTGTCATGACATTGTACTCTCAAATAATGTTGATTGTAACTGAGGGAACGATAACCTTGTTGCAAATCACCAATAACACGTTACACAATCGTAATTCAACTCTGTAGTTATATTGGTCTGCGTTGTTCTTTAGTCCTCACAGCATATCCACAGGCTTATGGTAATCTTTCTGTTTGTCTAGTTTTGGATGTAATGAATCTGAGATGTCAAGCTTTGTATTACATGAAAGGTCATATTCTTCATCCTCGTCATTACCTGGTCTAACATCCGACCTCTAACCCCCATAGAATGTATGGCCTGGTTAGTGCAGATGAGGTAGAGTAAGTTGACTTCAATAACACAGAGGTCTTAACAGGGAATGATTCATCTATCCAGCTTTAATTTCACCTCTTCAATCTTAGGCCTCTAAATCCATTCACTGACATGTAGACATACAGTGGGATCCATAATTATTGGCACCATTGATAAAGATGAGCAAAAAATACTATATCAAATAAATAATACACATACTGAGCTATATTGTATGCTATTAACATTTGGACAATTATAATATTTTATACAAATACAGTTGGTCAGTGAAATAGATTTGATTTAACAAGTAATACAAATTAAACTGTCTAAAAAAGATGGGTACATTTTTAACACCCGTTTTCAATACTCTAGCACCTTACCTGTGCGAGGATAATGACAATGAGCCCTTTTATTGAAAAAAATATGAGCTTGGAGAACACATTGGGAGGGATCTTAGACCATTCCTCCATAATGAATCTTTCCAGATCCTTGATATCCTTTGTCTGCGCTTATGGACTGCCTGCTTCAATTCAAACCACAAGTCCGGAGTCTGTGATAGCTATTGGCTCGTTTCACCTCAAAAAGCACAAGAAAGAGGATGTCTGACAAGTAGTATGGAGCTGCGGCACAGAGTATTGTTTCTTCATCCTATGTAATGTATTCTCAGTGAATTTGGTGAGTTTTTAGGCGCATAGGAGTCATAGGACACATCTCCTTCGCATAGAGTTAATCAGGCTGTTGATTGTGACCTGTGGAATGTTGTCCTACTCTTCAATGGCTGTGCGAAGTTGATGGATATTGGCGGGAACTGGAACATGCTGTCGCACACATCGATCCAATCTTTTTCACAACGTTGACATCAACAAATCGCTCACCCACACGTCACCATACATGTGGTCTGCAGTTGTGAGGCCTGTCAGACGTACTGCCAAATTCTCTAAAATGACATTGGAGGCGGCTTATGGCTGAGAAATTAACATTCAAATCTCTGGCAACAGCTTTGGTGAACATTTCTGCAGTCAGTGTGCCAGTTGCACGCTGCCTCAACTTGAGACATCTGTCTCAATTCTTCAAGCTTTGTCAAGTTGGTTGTTGATCATTGCTAGACAAACATTTTCAATTCTTGCCATAGATTTAAGTCAAACTGTAACGAGGCCACTCAGGAACATTCAATGTCGTCTTGGTTAGAAACTCCAGTGTATGTTTGGCCTTGTGTTTTAGGTTATTGTCCTGCTGAAAGGTGAATTTGTCTCCCAGTATCTGTTGGAAGGCAGGCTGACCCAGGTTTTCCTCTAGAATTTTGCCTCTTCTTAACTCTATTCCGTTTATTTTAATCCTGAAAAACTCCTTCGTCCTTGCCGATGACAAGCATACCCATAACATGATGCAGCCACCACCATGCTTGAAAATATGAAGAGTGGTACACGGTGATGTATTGTGTTGTATTTGCCCCAAACATAATGCTTTGTATTCAGGACATAAAGTGCATTTCTTTGCCACATGTTTTTCTGTAGTGTTTTTATTGTAAACACTTTGCATGTTTTGGAATATTTTATTCTGTACTTGTTTCCTTATTTTCTCTCTGTCATTAGTATTGGGGAATAACTACAAGTTTGTTGATCCATCCTCAGTTTTCTCCTACCACAACCATTAAACTCTGTAACTGTTTTAAAGTTACCATTGGCCTCATGGTGAAATCCCAGAGTGGTTTCCTTCCTCTCTGGCAACTGAGTTAGGAAGGACACCTGTATCTTTGTAGTGACTGGGTGTATTGATACACCATCCAAAGTGTAATGAATAATTCACCATGCTCAAAGGGATAATCAGTGTCTGCTTTTACCCATCTACCAAAAGGTGCCCTTTGCGAGGTGTAGGAAAACCTCCCTGGTCTTTCTGGTTGAATCTGTGTTTGAAATGTATTGTTCGACTGAGAGACCTTACAAATAACTGTATGTTCGAGTTATAGAGATGAGGTAGTCATTTAAAAAGAATGTTAAACACGTATTATTATACTCTATTATACACTATTATACACTATTACACGACTGCGTGGCCAGGTACGACTCCCAACACCATCATTAAGTTTGCAGATGACACAACAGTGGTAGGCCTGATCACCGACAACGACGAGACAGCCTATAGGGAGGAGGTCAGAGACCTGGCCAGGTGGTGCCAGAATAACAACCTATCCCTCAACGTAACCAAGACTAAGGAGATGATTGTGGACTACAGGAAAAGGAGGACCGAGCACGACCCAATTCTCATCAACAGGGCTGTAGTGGAGCAGGTTGAGAGCTTCAAGTTCCTTGGTGTCCACATCACCAACAAACTAGAATGGTCCAAACACACCAAGACAGTTGTAAAGAGGGCACGACAAAGCCTATTCCCCCTCAGGAAACTAAAAGATTTGGCATGGGTCCTCAGATCCTCAAAAGGTTCTACAGCTGCAACATTGAGAGCATTGGTTGTATCACTGCCTGGTACGGCAACTGCTCGGCCTCCGACCTCAAGGCACTTGAGAGGGTGGTGCGTATGGCCCAGTACATCATTACTACCTCAATTAGCCCGACTGCCGGTGCCCCCACACATTGGCTACCCGGACTATCTGCATTGTGTCCCGACACCCACCACCCGCCAACCCCTCTTTTACGCTACTGCTACTCTCTGTTTATCATATATGCATTGTCACTTTAACCATATCTACATGTACGTACTACCTCAATCAGCCCGACTAACCGGTGCCTGTATATAGCCTCGCTACTGTATATAGCCTCGCTACTGTATATAGCCTCGCTACTGTATATCGCCTCGCTACTGTTATTGTTCACTGTCTTTTTACTGTTGTTGTTTATTTCCTTACTTATCTATTGTTCACCTAATACCTATTTTTTTTACTTAAAAATTGCACTGTATTTGGCACATGTGACAAATATTGCACACAGAGTGAGTCCATGCAACTTATTATGTGACTTGTTAAGAACTTTTTTACTGCTGAACTTATTTAGGCTTGTAATAACAAAGGTGTTGATTATTTTGCTTTTCATTTTTTATTAATAATTCCACTGACATTAGGGGCATTGTTTCTAAGCGAGTGACACAAAATCTCTATTTAATCCATTTTAAATTCAGGCTGTAACACAACAAAATGTGGAGAAATTCAAGGAGTGTGAATACTTTCTGAAGGCTCTGCCTTTCTTAGATTAGAACCCCCCCCCCCTCCCACCTCCCCCAGTTTCCACCTCCCTTTCAGGCCTCAGAATATGTCAGGATTCATTCATCTCATCTCCTCTCTCCTCCCCTCTCTCTGTTCTGGTCTGTTACATAAGAATACACCATGCCAAGACAATGGAGCTTATTGTTGCATTGTCACCACCTCACCACTCTACTAATACAGTATGTTTACAATAGGAAGCCATATTTCAGGTTATTAGTACATATGTTTGAATGTATCTACATTTCCTGTAGCTCTGAAGTCCCGTGAAGCTTGCCAAATATGTGTATGCTTGTATTTGTAGCTTTATTCTAATATCTATTCAGTTTTCTCAGAATTAGCTAACAGTTCCTAACCTGTCTTGATATTTTCCCCAGCTGTACAATGGTCCCAATGATCAAGCACCTCTGATTGGCTCGTACTGTGGGAGCACGCCCCCTCCGGCTAACACCACCACTAGCTCCTCCCTTCATATGGTGTTCAGCACTGACTCCTCAATTGCCATGACGGGCTTCCAGATGCTCTGGTACCAAAACGGTGAGACCACAAACACAACCACAACTAACTCTTGTACCACAACACAATCACAATACGACTATAAGTAATAGAACCTTAACAACCTTACACAACAAACTGTCTATGTCCAAAATGGCACCCTATTCCATTTACATTACATTTAAGTCATTTAGCAGACGCTCTTATCCAGAGCGACTTACAAATTGGTGCATTCACCTTATGACCTCCAGTGGGACAGTAGTGCATCTAAATCTTTTCAGGGGGGGGGGTGAGAGGGATTACTTTATCCTATCCTAGGTATTCCTTAAAGAGGTGGGGTTTCAGGTGTCTCCGGAAGGTGGTGATTGACTCCGCTGTCCTGGCGTCGTGAGGGAGTTTGTTCCACCATTGGGGGGCCAGAGCAGCGAACAGTTTTGACTGGGCTGAGCGGGAACTGTACTTCCTCAGTGGTAGGGAGGCGAGCAGGCCAGAGGTGGATGAACGCAGTGCCCTTGTTTGGGTGTAGGGCCTGATCAGAGCCTGGAGGTACTGAGGTGCCGTTCCCCTCACAGCTCCGTAGGCAAGCACCATGGTCTTGTAGCGGATGCGAGCTTCAACTGGAAGCCAGTGGAGGGAGCGGAGGAGCGGGGTGACGTGAGAGAACTTGGGAAGGTTGAACACCAGACGGGCTGCGGCGTTCTGGATGAGTTGTAGGGGTTTAATGGCACAGGCAGGGAGCCCAGCCAACAGCGAGTTGCAGTAATCCAGACGGGAGATGACAAGTGCCTGGATTAGGACCTGCGCCGCTTCCTGTGTGAGGCAGGGTCGTACTCTGCGGATGTTGTAGAGCATGAACCTACAGGAACGGGCCACCGCCTTGATGTTAGTTGAGAACGACAGGGTGTTGTCCAGGATCACGCCAAGGTTCTTAGCGCTCTGGGAGGAGGACACAATGGAGTTGTCAACCGTGATGGCGAGATCATGGAACGGGCAGTCCTTCCCCGGGAGGAAGAGCAGCTCCGTCTTGCCGAGGTTCAGCTTGAGGTGGTGATCCGTCATCCACACGGATATGTCTGCCAGACATGCAGAGATGCGATTCGCCACCTGGTCATCAGAAGGGGGAAAGGAGAAGATTAATTGTGTGTCGTCTGCATAGCAATGATAGGAGAGACCATGTGAGGTTATGACAGAGCCAAGTGACTTGGTGTATAGCGAGAATAGGAGAGGGCCTAGAACAGAGCCCTGGGGGACACCAGTGGTGAGAGCACGTGGTGTGGAGACGGATTCTCGCCACGCCACCTGGTAGGAGCGACCTGTCAGGTAGGACGCAATCAAGCGTGGGCCGCGCCGGAGATGCCCAACTCGGAGAGGGTGGAGAGGAGGATCTGATGGTTCACAGTATCGAAGGCAGCCGATAGGTCTAGAAGGATGAGAGCAGAGGAGAGAGAGTTAGCTTTAGCAGTGCGGAGCGCCTCCGTGATACAGAGAAGAGCAGTCTCAGTTGAATGACTAGTCTTGAAACCTGACTGATTTGGATCAAGAAGGTCATTCTGAGAGAGATAGCGGGAGAGCTGGCCAAGGACGGCACGTTCAAGAGTTTTGGAGAGAAAAGAAAGAAGGGATACTGGTCTGTAGTTGTTGACATCGGAGGGATCGAGTGTAGGTTTTTTCAGAAGGGGGTGCAACTCTCGCTCTCTTGAAGACGGAAGGGACGTAGCCAGCGGTCAGGGATGAGTTGATGAGCGAGGTGAGGTAAGGGAGGAGGTCTCCGGAAATGGTCTGGAGAAGAGAGGAGGGGATAGGGTCAAGCGGGCAGGTTGTAGGGCGGCCGGCCGTCACAAGACGCGAGATTTCATCTGGAGAGAGAGGGGAGAAAGAGGTCAGAGCACAGGGTAGGGCAGTGTGAGCAGAACCAGCGGTGTCGTTTGACTTAGCAAACGAGGATCGGATGTCGTCGACCTTCTTTTCAAAATGGTTGACGAAGTCATCTGCAGAGAGGGAGGAGGGGGAGGGGGAGGAGGATTCAGGAGGGAGGAGAAGGTTGCAAAGAGCTTCCTAGGGTTAGAGGCAGATGCTTGGAATTTAGAGTGGTAGAAAGTGGCTTTAGCAGCAGAGAGAGAAGAGGAAAATGTAGAGAGGAGGGAGTGAAAGGATGTCAGGTCCGCAGGGAGGCGAGTTTTCCTCCATTTCCGCTCGGCTGCCCGGAGCCCTGTTCTGTGAGCTCGCAATGAGTCGTCGAGCCACGGAGCGGGAGGGGAGGACCGAGCCGGCCTGGAGGATAGGGGACATAGAGAGTCAAAGGATGCAGAAAGGGAGGAGAGGAGGGTTGAGGAGGCAGAATCAGGAGATAGGTTGGAGAAGGTTTGAGCAGAGGGAAGAGATGATAGGATGGAAGAGGAGAGAGTAGCGGGGGAGAGAGAGCGAAGGTTGGGACGGCGCGGTACCATCCGAGTAGGGGCAGTGTGGGAAGTGTTGGATGAGAGCGAGAGGGAAAAGGATACAAGGTAGTGGTCGGAGACTTGGAGGGGAGTTGCAACGAGGTTAGTGGAAGAACAGCATCTAGTAAAGATGAGGTCGAGCGTATTTCCTGCCTTGTGAGTAGGGGGGGAAGGTGAGAGGGTGAGGTCAAAAGAGGAGAGGAGTGGAAAGAAGGAGGCAGAGAGGAATGAGTCAAAGGTAGGCGTGGGGAGGTTAAAGTCGCCCAGAACTGTGAGAGGTGAGCCGTCCTCAGGAAAGGAGCTTATCAAGGCATCAAGCTCATTGATGAACTCTCCGAGGGAACCTGGAGGGCGATAAATGATAAGGATGTTAAGCTTGAAAGGGCTGGTAACTGTGACAGCATGGAATTCAAAGGAGGCGATAGACAGATGGGTAAGGGGAGAAAGAGAGAATGACCACTTGGGAGAGATGAGGATCCCAAGTGCACCCTTCATAGTGCAGTGCACCCTTCATAGTGCAGTACTTTTGACCAGCAAAACCCGCCCATCTGGCACTCCAGGTAAGCTAGAGCAAATATTTCAAATAGTATTTAAAACCAGGTCTGACTGTTAGTATGAATATCACGTTTTACTAGCTAGATCGGAGAGGGACCACAAATACCACGCCCCCCTTCCTCTTACTGCTGTGTTCCATTATGATGACATCTGTTCCTACTCTTCACTTCTTTCCCAAACAACTCTGGGAACTCCCCCTGCCCACACTCCCACATAGGGAAGGGCCTGGCCCAAACACCCAATGTTACTGGACGATTCATTGTAAATAGGCCTAAAGTACAGCCAAAGTGTTCTGTGTTGAATTATTTAGTATAAGACTGAATGGAGGGAATTGGCAAGAGAAATTGTCAAATGTGACTGCTTGTGGTAGAATATGCATTTGTCATAAAATACACTCCTAATTTAAAGTAATCTCATGTTTCAGGGATATTCAAGGATTTACAACACAGAGCTAGTATATGGAGCTAGTAAATGGAGCTAGTCTGTGGAGCTAGTCTGTGGAGCTAGTCTGTGGAGCTAGTCTGTGGAGCTAGTCTGGGGAGCTAGTCTGGGGAGCTAGTCTGTGGAGCTAGTCTGTGGAGCTAGTCTGTGGAGCTAGTCTGGGGAGCTAGTCTGTGGAGCTAGTCTGTGGAGCTAGTCTGGGGAGCTAGTCTGGGGAGCTAGTCTGGGGAGCTAGTCTGGGGAGCTAGTCTGTGGAGCTAGTCTGTGGAGCTAGTCTGTGGAACTAGTCTGGGGAGCTAGTCTGGGGAGCTAGTCTGGGGAGCTAGTCCAAAGGAAAAGTTAGATCAAGACTACCTGGAAAGCTGTAAGAGGCTTATGGAAGATAAGAGATGCCACAAAGTTTAGAGGCCAGCATTCCTGTTGATTTTTCATCAAGTATTACACTCCAATTTGGTTAATATTGAAGAAGTTGTAATTAGCTCGAAGTCGTTTACAGATTAATTGTTTGTGCCCTTCATTGCACAATTACGGACATTTGCATTCCCATTTGCAACACATGCAGTGTACACACAGTATCATTTTTACAAATTGTTCACTAGCCATTCGGTCCCCTGCTTTTATTTATATTCCACAACACTGAGATTTACTGAGTGAATAGCAGGATGCCATTGATGTTGCTGAAATGATCTTGATCGTCATAGACCTATCTAGATTCCCATAGACGAACATAGATCTCATTCCCTTCCTTCAACTGCACAGTGATCCCATTAGATACACTAGCCCAGTCGCCAGCGCTGTTTCCCTTAGAAGTTACAAGTAATTGACCATTTTTCATCAGCGATGTAAAATATTGGCCTGCATTGTAGTTATGATATTATGTGAAGTGATCGAGATTAATGTAGACAAGTTGTGCAATAGACCATAATGCAGTTGTCTTCATTATTCACAATGTAAATAGGACCTGTATTTGGGCTATAAGCATCTTGCTGTAGATCTTGCTGTAGATCAGGGTGGTGTCCGACGTACCCGACACCTCGTCCAGCTAAGAATGCCGCCTTTGGTTTGGCCAGGGTACCTGCAGAGTGTTTGAACTTGAGTGATATAATCACTCATGTTAAATGCTGTAACAAACTATAGTGAACAGTTACAGTATTAGCATATTTCATCCAAACATTGGGAAAGGAAGTTAGCCTAACCCTTTCAACGTTAAAAATGTTTGATGAAATTAATGAACACATTGATAATATACAGATCATTAATAACAATCGTAAATCAGAATTTGACAGCTTGTGAATACCGTATGCTCGGGGGATAATACTGTATGATTTGGAATGGAAATGATACTCACAATCTTTAAATAAAATAACTGTCATGACCACAGACTCGGTAAATGAGATTGTAGAAACAATGTTACCTGCATTCTGCTTCAGCTCCCCCATCTGGCTCTCCATGTCCCTGAGCTCAGCCACTGTGATGCCCAGTTGGGATGTAAGACCTGGAGAAATATGAATAGCAAGCTTTCAAGACCGATTATTGAAAGGGCGTAGTGTAAATCTATGAATTTCGTATTACCTTCATTCACTGTCTGTAGGGTAGCCACTGTAGACTCCGCCCCTGTCAGTCTGGCCTTCAAGTCCCTGAGCTCAACTACTGTGGTTCTCAGTTGGGATGTAAGCTTTAGCGAGCTTTCAGACTCAATAAATGTCAGGCTGGCAGCTTCTCCCTGAGTCTTCTAGGATTTGACTATTAGCTTCCTGACTTTCTGCCCTCTCTCCCTCCACATGTATCTCAGAAGTGATCTCATTCCCTGTGAATATCCCCTCGATCTCTGCCCCAGTCCGACCACCACACAATAACACCAACAGAGCTGCAACACCCCTCATTCTTTACCTGGACTCTCAACGTCGTTAGCCCTCCTATGTTGAGCCCACTAGGATCTTCCAAGCCCTGTAAACACATATCCGTGTGAAGTGTTTAGTGAGGTCCATGTGTCTTTATGGAAAAATAGGACATGCTCTGGCAGTCAAGGTTTTGTGGAATGTGCATCTGTTTGGTTAATGTTGCGTTGCCAACTCATGTGAACGTGTTATCATCATGGTTAATCTTGTTCATGTTTAATATTGTGACAACAGCATGACTTTTGCAGGAACATGTCGATGATCTAGTTTGTTGCCCCCTACTAGAGGTAAATTGCTCTGTGTAATTACATTGGTGTAGTATGGTAACACCTCCTACAGTATGGACAGGATCTGTTTAGTTGGTAATCAACTGTATAAATACTGTATGAAATTTACACACCTTAATGACAGGTGGATTGTTGTCATGATTAGTCTCTGTGACCAACACTAACCAGCATCTCTTCCATCTTTCCTATCACTGTGTCCCAATTACCTCTTTCCTCCCATCTTGCACTTGTTCACTTCCCTTCAATGATTTGAAAGGACTGGTATAGCAAATATGGTGGAAACTCCAACTAACCCATAGCTTCAACAATCCAATGCTTTTAGATGTGTGGGAAGTGGTGAGCAAGTATACACTTCAGGTTAAAGGAGAGATTAGTGGGACCCACCCCTTGTCTCCATCAGCCTCACTGACTCGGTGTGGCCCCCTACAGGTTGCGGTGGGGATCTGTCTGGTCCCACGGGTTCCTTCAACAGCCCAGGATACCCCAACAGATACCCCGACAACAGAGAGTGTTTCTGGTACATTCAGACTGCCACAGGAAGCAGCATCACCATTACCATCTATGAGTTTGATGTGGAGTACCACCCTGACTGCAACTATGACGTACTGGAGGTAATGTGTGTGGTGTGTCAATGTGTGTGTTGGTGTGGCTCTTAGGGAGTATGTATTTGATTCTGATGTGATGTATGCCAGAGTTGTGTTGTACTCCCTCCTGTGCTATAGCTGTACCCAGAGGGCCTAGCGCAGAGTAGCTCACGCCAGTGGAATGCTGACTTCCACCAGACAGAACAGTGAATGGAGCCAGTGGGGCAGAAATGACCTGGAAATCACAGCTTAGGGAGCTAGCTAGCTGGCCTTTTTCTGGTCCAACTGCCTCCAATGCTGGACTAGCCCCGACCACTGTCAAACTACCCACAATCCCAAAGGCTGGTGCCACACCCTAACGTCCCACAAATGTCACTTCATCATCATGTGGTTATCAGCTGCTTCTTCCTGTCCTGTAACTGACCAAAGATGTTTGTTATTGAGGAAACCATCTGTAGTCCAGCAACACATGTGAAGGATGGTCTGACAATTAGCTAATTTGATTCCCATATGTCCTATTTTTAAACCAGACAAATGAGCATAGATAAGGATATGAACATAGTTAAGTGAACCTCAGGTCTAAATATGCAGTGACAGTCTGAATATGTATTCTGTAGGGTCTTTGTTCCCTTCAATGGCCCGTTGTTGCTACATCAGGTTGTATGTACACTGAGTGTACAAAACATTAGGAACAACTTCCTAATATTGTGTTGCATCGTCTTTTTGCCCACAGAAAAGCCTTAATTCGTCGGGGCATGGAATCTACAAGGTGTCCGAAAGCGTTCCACAGGGATGCTGGCCCATGTTGACTCCAATGCTTTCCACAGTTGTGTCAAATTGGACTCAAGTCTTTAAAATCCCTCTTTTATCTGTCTCCTCCCCTTCATCTACACATATTGAATGGAACACTGGTCACTTTAATGTTTACATACTGTTTTACCTATTTCATATATATATACTGTATTCCAGTTCAACTTATGCTGTATATATACTGTTCTATCCAAGTATTCTTCAGATATACTACATATTATATTGACATACTGTCCATAATATCTATACATCCCATAACATTAGCACATTGCTCACACATTGCTCATACTACAATAATTCTTCATTACATTATTTTACTTTTAGACTAGTGTGTATTGTTAGATATTACTGCACTGTTCGAGCTTGGAACACAAGAATTTCACTAGGTCCAGACCTGTCAGCTCTCTGTCCACCACCACCATTTAACTGTATCTTCCATAACCCTTAACACCTGAACCTCTAACCCTTAATCTCTAACCCCTGTCTTTCCACAGGTATACGGAGGCCCTGACCTTTCAGCCCCGAGGCTGGCCCAGCTCTGCACCACCACCTCCAGCCCCTCCAGGTCTCCAGCACAGGGAACATGGTCACAGTCCGCTTCAAGTCTGACCCCTATGTCAGTGGCCGAGGATTCAATGCCAGCTGGGTCGAGGTCCAGGGAGGTGGGTGATAGTGGGCTGTAGACGCATACTGTACTGCACATATACACAAACACACAGGTTTTCACCAAATCCCGCTTCCCCCCCCCCCCTCCTCTCGTCCTCCCTAGGATGTGGAGGTCCGATCAAGGCCCCCAGTGGAGAGATCCACTCCCCCAACTACCCCGCCAACTACCCCAACACGGTGGACTGTTCCTGGACCATCTCAGTGGACATAGGCCACCGGGTCCTCTTCAACTTCACTGACCTGGACATAGAGCTCCACTCCACGTGCCAGTGGGACCATGTAGCTGTGAGTGACTTACTTTCTGAATGATAACGTGTGTATGGTATTATTACTCCTGGGATGAGGAGGAAATGAGGAATGTGGTTGTGGTTCTAGTGTCTTTATGCCAGTATCTCTCTCAATGTCACGGCGTTGGCAAGTCCACACTAACAGATGTCAAGGTCCTCTGAAAGAAACGTGGCATCTGAACACATCAACCGCTGTTCTGAGGGCAGTTTCCAATCTGTCCCTCCCACTGCCTCTGCCGTTCTAAGTGGCCTTTGTCACCATCCCCCCATCACAGAGAGACAAAACGCGAACAGGCCAGAGCTCTTTGTCTCTCTGTGGTTTGGCCGTCTTCTTGTCATCTTCCAGGGCCCATTGTTAACACAGTGAAGGGCAGATAGTACTACTGAAATTATGTGAATGCTAACACCCTGATGTCCCTCTGGTCAAGTGCCCTAGTTGTCGGTGACAAAAGCTAGTGCTACAGATTCTGTTCAGGGAAACAAGTAGAATTCAGTCTATGCGAAAGAGCATTCAGTGTGTAAGATACAAGCTGCTATGAAATACTGCGTTGAGGTAGCCAACAGAATAGTTATCCTTTGAAAAGCCCCTGTATGAGTCAGGCAGGTAGCCTAGTGGTCAGAGCGTTGGGCAGTAACCGAAAGGTTGCTAGATCGAATCCCCGAGCTGACAAGGTAAACATCTGTCGTTCTGCCCCTGAACAAGGCAGTTAACCCACTGTTCCTAGGCCGTCATTGTAAATAAGAATTTGTTCTTTAACTGACTTGCCTAGTTAAATAAACATTTAAAAAATTAAATAAAGAGCTGGTGAATGTCATTTTTTCACTACACATTGAACTACAGGAAACAGAAATGATTCCATATTTTCCATTATGAATATCAACTTCTCATCTTTACGTTCCGTGTGTGTGCGTGTGTGTGTGTGTGTGGTGTGTGGTGTGTGTGTGTGTGTGTGTGTGTGTGGTGTGTGTGTGTGTGTGTGTGTAGATCTATGATGGGCCCAGTATATCTGCTCCGCTGCTGGGTCAAGTGTGTGGTCAGACACGGCCCGCCCCCATCACCTCCACCCAGAACACCATCTTTGTGCGGTTCAGGTCTGATGCCAGCCTCAACCACCGGGGCTTTGCCGCCACCTTCTCCGAGGGTGGGTCATCAGCACAGCTGGCACGGCAATAGATACAAATATTGATACATATACTTTACCTCTCTTAGCCGTTATTGAGACATTGAACACATTTCTGGTTTATTATAAAAAACAGTTATGTGGATGAAGTCTGTTCCAACATTGAAAAACATATGTTTATAAAACACATTTTGTTATAAAAGTGTAGATTTTGGTTTGGATTCTTATTGGTAAGAAACTTTTATTTCTCTCAGCTTGTGGAGCCACCTTCTTGACAGATGACGTGGGTGGGGCCATCGCATCGCCACGGTACCCTGCCGTTTACCCAGCCAATCAGAACTGCAGCTGGATCATCAAGGCTCAGTTGCCATGTGAGTTAGCCAATCACATCACAGATACACACCACTCGATCCACTGCACCACAACTCCCATTCATTTCAATGGCCTGCCAGCTTTGGTATTTGTATTAACCAGTGATACTTTGTTTTTATATTGCAATGTAATTGATAGTTATTTGTAACAAACTGAAGTGATGCTGTGTCTTGTTTTCTCTTTCCACACTCTACCCAATGCACAGTCAACCATGTGACCCTGTCGTTTACGGACTTTGAACTGGAGAGTCTCAACTCCAACTGTTCCCACGACGCTGTGGAGATCCTAGATGGAGATAACTACATGGCACCAGTCATTGGTAAGGTCATGTTACAGAAAATAAATCATATATAATAATACAGATCAGTGCTACACAGTGGATACTGGTCCTCTGAGGCTACATACTATAGAATAATATTAACCAGAATGGGATATAACAAGGACTGTGTAACCCTTTACACTCGTAACTGTATACGGTGGGGAATGGCAGATTTGAGCACTGATCACCTCCTAAATTGGTACGCTGTGGCTGTACCGTAACATGCTCATAAAAGCAAATTCCCACCAGTGTGAAGGTTAATGTCATTGTTGCAGCACGTGGCCTTTAACATGAAAAAAAATACTGTGTCGAAGTATTACTGATTACTACTCCAACACAATGGTAGATGACGTTTTCCCATGTCAGTTGTGGTGATATTTATTTTCCCCTCAGGTCGTTACTGTGGCACTGAGATCCCTCACCCAGTCACATCGTTCAGCAACGCCCTGGTCGTCAACTTTGTCTCTGACTCCTCTGTCGCCATGAAGGGCTTCAGAGCAACCTACACTGGCTCCACCTCAAGTAATGCGTCTATTAGTGGGACCCAATGGTTGTGTCACATAAGGTCTTAAAGTACCTTCAGAAATGGAGTTTGATTCCACACATCTACTGCTGCCTATTGCCTATCTTTTAGGAAATCTCCATATCATTTGACAGTGATCAGTTCTGACAGCGACTAACTCTTAACCCTCCTCTCACTAATCCTAACCTCTTCTTCCTCTCCTAGGCTGTGGAGGGGACTTGCTCATGGAGACAGGGGCCTTTAACAGTCCTAACTACCCTGATGCCTACCCTCCCAACGTGGAGTGTGTCTGGACCATCACCAGCTCCCCCGGCAACCGCCTCCAGCTCTCCTTCATGTGAGTCTCCTATACTTATTGCACGGGTTATGACATGGGTTATTACATGATCAAATGCCTCCATCATGCATCTTCTACATATTCTGAATATTTATTATACTTTAAGACATTGCCTCAGGGAAGAACATTAAATAATATGTTCTTTCACCATGGAATAAGTTGTAAATACAGTGGTTATAACAGTGTTATTACATAGGTCGTTACACATCAATGACTAAGCTAATAGTTATTATTTACTTCTCCTGTGCCAGTATGTTCCAGCTGCAGCAGAGTTCTGACTGTAACAATGATTACCTGGAGATCCGGGAGGGAAACTCCACAGGCGCTCTGGTTGGTCGGTTCTGTGGGGTCTCCCTCCCCTCCAACTACACGTCTCTGATTGGCCACATCCTGTGGGTCAAGTTCCGCTCAGACTCCTCTCTCAGTGGAGCTGGATTCAGAGCTACCTTCTCCCATTGTGAGTGTGTGTTGGCTTTTTGTGGGCGCGTGCATGCGCGTGTTCTACTGAGGGCCGTAGTGTCTTACTGTTCAACCCACTCTCTCGATGACACAATGCATCTCTTCAGATGCTTTCTCCATTCTGTTAACTCCATGCCCAGCATCACATCTCTGTCGATGCTCTATCTTCTTCTACTGATGCACAAACGCTTTCAATGACAAGATACAGTACTTTGGCTTTAGATGCGTCCAGCCATACTCGGTATGCTAAACACAGGCCATGTGGTCTCGCCTTCTCCAGTGTATGGGAATGACATCACAGGTACGTCAGGACAGATAGCGTCTCCACTGTACCCCCGGACGTACCCCAACAACGCAGACTACCGCTGGACCATCACTGTACCTGGAGACGACTACGTACAGATCCACTTCCTAGACATGGACATCGAGGACCTGTACGACTGCTACTATGACCAGCTTAAGGTGTGCGTCGTCGAGGCGACTGATTCTTTTGAAATGACAACCTCTTCCTTCAATAGAATTCAAAACATCCCCGAGAGTCATCTTCGTTTTGATATTAGGAAATGTTAGATCACGATCGTCCTTGAAAAACTCACTGTGAACATGAATAATAAAATACAAATGTTATATGAGACCCCATAAACCATTTGGCCAGTCTTTTTCATAACCTCTAACCTCTCTCTGTGTGTGGTCAGATATTTGATGGGCCCAACATCCACGCCTACTCCCTGGGGGAGTTCTGCGGTCTATCCCTACCCGCCTCGGTCAGTAGCTCCGGCAGCACCGTGACTCTAGAGTTCCAGTCGGACACTGTGGTGGGGGGAAGAGGCTTCCTCATTGAATGGTCAGCCATACAGAGTTCTGGACCCCTGCCCACCATAGCACCAGGTGTGTGTTTAAGCCAGTGAATATTTGTGCACATGCCCGTGCACCCATCCATGTGTGTTACTATACTGATTTCTATCTCTCTCTCTCTCTGTGTGTAGGTGCCTGTGGGGGGGCTCTGATGCCAGGCGACAGCCCCAGGTTCCTCTTCTCCCCCGGCTGGCCAGACAGCTATGACGCTAACCTGGAGTGTACCTGGGTCATTCGTTCCCCTAACTCTATTGTGGAGTTCAACCTGCTGTCTATGGACATGGAGGACTACCCTACCTGCTACTTTGACAGCCTGGTCATCAGGGATGGTGAGTGAGAGAGAGGCCTGGATCCTGTTCATTAGGCCACACTGTAGCAAAAAATCAACTATTTCTCATTGGACAAAATCAGATAGTGCCTGTTTGTTTCACTCGGTGTTCTGTTTCGTGCAAACTGAACATGACCATGGTTTAGTAAGACCTTTATACTAGACTACTGGTTAATCAGCTTTGTGTGAAGCGTAAAACATTGAGGTTTACTTTCTAGTGTCTGGGAGACCGTATGTCACAACCACAACACTGTACAGTGTGTTTATGTTTTAGCTAAGCAAATGGATATGTCTCCTCAATGAACACTGCATGTCCTTTCCTTTTGTGTTCCTAATGTTTACCCCCATTGTGTGTTCTCGTCCCCCAGGTGAAACCAACCTGTCCCCCCTGCTGAACACTGTGTGTGGCCGTGAGCTGCCTGGTCCCATCCACTCTACAGGGGACTCCATGTTCCTCCGCTTCACCTCAGACAGCAGCGTCTCCGGGAAGGGCTTCAACGCTTCCTACTCCAAGGGTGAGCTCACTCACAACCCTCTCTGAAGCAATCCAATCCCTGGAGGTTGTTGACCCTGCTAACTTGGTTGACATGTCATGTCGTTTACCCTGCTAATGTGTCATCGGTTCACATCTCATTCTCTTAACCTTGCTTGTGTCTTATTGGTTAAAATCCCAGGCTGTTGATTTCATATTGGTTTGTATCAGGTTTTTGATCTTCCTGGATTCTGTTTCTCTTTGACTTTGACAAATGCAGATCATTTTTATTTCATAGAGGGTGATATCATTGACTGTATTTATCTAAAGGAAAAAGAAAACTCTCAGTATCTCTTTGACAAGTGACAATAAAGTTATTGTTTTCTAATTCTCATTCTAGGTTGTGGTGGTCTGCTGCACGTGGACAGGGGTGTACTCTCCACCCCGCGGTACCCCGAGAACTACCCGTCCAATCTGGACTGTAGCTGGCACGTGATGGTGACCCCAGGCTTCAGAGTGTCTGTTAATATCCAGAGCCCGTTCCAGGTCCAGGGCTTCGGCACCGCCTGCAGCTCTGGAGACTACCTAGAGGTGAGATACAGTGCATTTGGGAACTATTCAGACCCCTTGACTTTTTCCACATTTTGTTCCGTTTCAGCCTTATTCTAAAATGTATTACATTGTTTTTCCGCTCATCATTCAACACACAATACTGACAAAGCAAAAACAAGTTTTTAGAAAAGTTTGCAAATATATAAAAATGAAATATCACATTTATGTAACTATTCAGACCTTTTACTCAGTACTTTGTTGAAGCAGGTTTGGCAGTGATTACAGCCTTGAGTCTTCTTGGGTATGACGCTACAAGCTTGGCACACCTGTGTTTGGGGAGTTTCTCCCATTCTTCTCTGCAGATCCTCTCAAGCTCTGTCAGGTTGGACGGGGAGCGTCACTGCACAGCTATTTTCAGGTCTCTCCAGCGATGTTCAATCTGGTTCAAGTCCGGGCTCTGGCTGGGCCACCAGGGACGTTGTCTTGGCTGTGTGCTTATGGTTGTTGTCCTGTTGGAAGGTGAACCTTCGGTCCAGTCTGAGGTCCTGAGCGCCCTGGTGCAGGTTTTCATCAAGGATCTCTCTGTACTTTGCTCCGTTCATCTTTCCTTCGATCCTGACTAGTATCCTAGTCCCTGCCGCTGAAAAACATCCCCACAGCATGATGCTGCTACCACCATGCTTCACCGTAGGGATGGTGCCAGGTTTTGGTACCCTTCCCCAGATATGTGCCTCGACAACCCTGTCTCGGAGGTTTACGGACTATTCCTTCGACTTCATGGCTTGGTTTTTGCTCTGACATGCACTGTCAACTGTGGGACCCTTTAATACATAAAGACAGGTGTGTGCCTTTCCAAATCATGTCCAATCAATTAAATTCACCAGAACTGGACTCCAATCGAGTTGTAGAAAAATCTCAAGGATGATCAATGGAAACAGGATGTACCTAAGCTTCATTTCGAGTCTCATAGCAAAGGGTCTGAATACTTATGTAAATAAGTTATTTGCCAAAATTCCAAATGCCCTGTAATAGAGTCAAATAGAATAGAGCAGAGAAGAGTATTGCAGAGTAGAATAGAATAAATTAGATATTAGATTAGAGAAAAGAGTATAATATAGTATAATATAATTGAGTAGAGTAGATATTGAATATAATATTTACTAACATCAAATGCATTGTGACATGTTTATAATATTTTATATAACTTGTATAGTTGTATATCACATCAATGGATGCTGCTTAGACAAATAGTTATTTGAAGCATGATCAGGTTGATTATAAACTCAGCAAAAAAAAGAAACATCCCTTTTTCAGGACCCTGTCTTTCAAAGATAATTCGTAAAAATCCAAATAACTTCACACATCTTCATTGTAAAGGGTTTAAACACTGTTTCCCATGCTTGCTCAATGAACCATAAACAATTAATGAACATGCACCTGTGGAACGGTCGTTAAGACACCAACAGACGGTAGGCAATTAAGGTCAAAGTTATGAAAACTTAGGACACAAAAGAGGCCTTTCTACTGACTCCGAAAAACACCAAAAGAAAGATGCCCAGGGTCCCTGCTCATCTTCTTAAACGTGCCTTAAGCATGCTGCAAGGAGGCATGAGGACTGCAGATGTGGCCAGGGCAATAAATTGCAATGTCCATACTGTGAGACGCCTAACACAGCGCTACAGGAAGACAAGACAGATGGCTGATCGTCCTCTCAGTGGCAGACCACGTGTAACAACACCTGCACAGGATCGTTACAGCCATACATCACACCTGCGGGACAGGTACAGGATGGCAACATCAACTGCCCGAGTTACACCAGGAACGCACAATCCCTCCATCAGTGCTCAGACTGTCCGCAATAGGCTGAGAGAGGCTGGACTGAGGGCTTGTAGGCCTGTTGTAAGGCAGGTCTTCACCAGACATCACCGGCAACCAGGTCGCCTATGGGCACAAACCCACCGACGCTGGACCAGACAGGACTGGCAAAAAGTGCTCTTCACTGACGAGTCGTGGTTTTGTCTCACCAGGGGTGATGGTCGGATTCGCGTTTATCGTCCAAAGAATGAGCCTTACACTGTGGCCTGTACTCTGGAGCGGGATCGATTTGGAGGTGGAGGGTCCGTCATGGTCTGGGGCAGCATCATCGAACTGAGCTTGTTGTCAATGCAGGCAATCTCAACGCTGTGCATTACAGGGAAGACATCCTCCTCCCTCATGTGGTACCCTTCCTGCAGGCTCATCCTGACATGACCCTCCAGCATGACAATGCCACCAGCCATACTGCTGTTATGTGAGTGATTTCCTGCAAGACAGGAATGTCAGTGTTCTTTCATGGCCAGCCGAAGAGCCCGGATCTTAATCCCATTGAGCACGTCTGGGACCTGTTGGATCGGAGAGTGAGGGCTAGGGCCATTCCTCCCAGAAATGTCCGGGAACTTGCAGGTGCCTTGGTGGAAAAGTGGGGTAACACCCCACAGCAATAACTGGCAAATCTGGTGCAGTCCATGTGGAGGAGATGCACTGTAAATGTAGTTGGTGACAACACCAGATACTGACTGTTACTTTTGATTTTGACCCCCCCCTTTGTTCAGGGATACATTATTCCATTTATGTTAGTCACATGTCTGTGGAACTTGTTTAGTTTTATGTCTCAGTTGTTGAATCTTGTTATGTTCATACAAATATTTACGTTAAGTTTGCTGAAAATGAACGCAGTTGACAGTGAGAGGACGTTTCTTTTTTTGCTGAGTTTATATAGTGAATGAACCAGTCTCCTAAATAATTTTGAAAGTCACAGTTATATACTACACTACACATAATATACTACACCTTGTTATAGCCAGGAAGAGTGATTTGCTCTGACAGATTCAATTTACCCAGGGAGTGATATGGATTGTAACATTACCCTTACCCCTCTGTGTGTGTGTGTGTGTGTGTGTGTGTGTATGTGTGCGTGTGTGTGTGTGTGTGTGTGTGCGTGTGTGTGTGCGTGTGTGTGTGTGTGTGTGTGTGTGTGTGTGTGTGTGTGTGTGTGTGTGTGTGTGTGTGTGTGTGTGTGTGTGTGTGTGTGTGTTTAACCCGCCGCCTGTCTATCTTAGTTGAGGAACGGTCCGGATGCCTCAGCCCCCTCTCTGGGGGGTCGTCTGTGTGGCACCAGCCCCCCTTCCATCACCCAGACAACAGACAACAACCTCCACATACGATTCATCTCAGACGCCACCAACGAGGGCAGTGGCTTCAAGCTGATCTTTGAGGCCCACAGCCAGGGTGAGACTGTAATAACAGTAAATTGTTATAAAAAAAATTATAACACAGACAAAGGTTTAGATAGAAACACTCTAATGTATGTTTTTACATGATTGAGACATCACTGTATTTTGTGCTTAAGAGCATAGAAGTCAAAGTGTATGTGAGAAAACACCTTCTGATTTCTAGATTTTCCTAATCACATGCATTTTCTCTCCTCCTGTAGCTTGTGGAGGAAGCATTGTGTTGAGTGACTCCGACCCTCCAGGCTATATCACGTCACCCAACTACCCCCAGAACTACCCCCAGAACATGGACTGTATCTGGGTCATCACCGTGCCCTACGGGGAGTCTGTCCAGATCGACTTTGATGATGAATTCGACATTGAGCCTACGTCCAAGTATGAAAATGTCCCATTTGATATCATCGTCATGTTGTAATTCTTCATCATGTTTCTTTTTACTTGTACTTGTTATAAGTTCTTATGTCATGTTTCTTATATATGAGTACAGAGTATAATAGTGTTTCTAATAGATTGGATCCAAGAGCTATATATTGTACCATTCTGTTGTTACATTTTTTGAAGAAAACAATTTCATGAGATTTACCCCCAATGTTTTGTCGTCAGCTGTTTCTATGACTACGTTGAGCTTCGTGATGGTGCCACCTCTGACGCTAACTCCCTCGCAAAACTATGTGGCAACACCAGGCCCTCTACCGAGCATTCCACTGGCTCCACCATGTACCTGCGCTTCCGCACAGACAACAGCATCACACACAAGGGCTTCAAGGCCAAGTACTCCATCGGTGAGTGTGTAACTGGAACAGAATCAACCCACTCTGCCACACTCCCTAGTACAGTCTCGCACACACTCCCACACTCACTCAAATACACTTTACCACCTACAGAGAACATGAACCCTTTCAGTGGGCATGTTACAGTATCAAACGTATCTCAGAAAGCAGATGTATTTTGCTGCCTCTTCTACAAGATACAGGAGATACTTGGAATGACCCGGATCTCAATCTCATTTTTTTTTGCCTTTTCAATCCAACACAGCCACGTGTGGAGGCACATACACTGGCCAGAGTGTTAACCTCAAGAGCCCAGGTTTCCCTGCGAACTACCCAGACAGCTCATCCTGTGAGTGGTACCTGGAGGGCCCTACAGGACACTACCTCACCATCCGCTTCGACAACTTCAGCCTGCAGAGCACAGTAGACTGCAGCAGTGACTATGTCGAGATACGAGAGTACAATGCCTCAGGTAACCTGTTCTATGTTTACGGATTCTTGACATGTTTCTAGCAATGTTCTGCCTAAAAATGACAGCGGCGTGTGCACATAGTTGTGTCATATCTCTTTTCTAAGAAGTCTAATTCAGTTTGTCAATTTGTGTAATTCATTTTGTCTAATGTGATGAAATAAAAGTTGACGAATGTGTTGCCGGTATGTCCTGTTCCAGGGCGCTTCCTGGGAAAGCATTGTGGGAACACCATACCTAGCCCTATGGAAACAGGAGACAGCTTTGCTTATGTCAAGTTTGTCAGCGACAGCAGTGTAAATGCCCCTGGATTCACTCTGTCCTTTGTGGGCAGTGTGGAAGGTAAAAGTCAATTCATTTAAGACTTACAGTGCATTCGGAAAGTTTTCAGAACCCTTTACTTTTTCCATATTTGGTTACGTTGCAGCCTTATTCTAAAATGTACACACAATACCCCATGATGACCAAAGCAAAAACCAATTTTTAGACATTTTTGCAAATGTATTACAAATAAAAAAACTGATATCACACATATACTATTCAGACTGTTTACTCAGTACTTTGTTGAAGCACCTTTTGGCAGTGAATACAGCATTGAGTCTTCTTGGGTACAAGCTTGGCACATCTGTATGTGTGGAGTTTCTCCCATTCTTCAGAGACTTGTCCCAAAACCACTCCTGCGTTGTCTTGGCTGTGTGCTTAGGGTCATTGTCCTTTTGGAAGGTGAACCTTCATCCCAGTTTGAGGTCCTGAACGCTCTGGTGCAGGTTTTCATAAAGGGTCTCTTGTGTACTTCGCTCCGTTCATCTTTCCCTCGATCCTGACTAGTCTCCCAGTCTTTGCCGCTGAAGTTCCACAGAGGAACTCTAGAGCTCTGTCAGAGTGACCATTGGGTTCTTGGTCACCTCACTGACCAAGGCCCTTCTCCCCCGATTGCTCAGTTTGGCCGGGTCTGCTAGCTCTAGGAAGAGTGTTGGTGGTTCCAAAACTTATTTCATTTAAGAATGATGAAGGCCACTGTGTTCTTGTGGACCTTCAATGCTGCAGAATGTTTTTATACCCATCCCCAGATATGTGCCTCGACACAATCCTGTCTCGGAGCTCTACGGACAATTCCGTCAACCTCATGGCTTGGTTTTTGCTCTGACATGCACTGTCAACTGTGTGGGCCTTTCCAAATCATGTCAATCAATTGAATTGACTACAGGTGGACTCCAATCAAGTTGTAGAGACATCTCAAGGACGATCAACGGAAACAGAACGTACCTGAGCTCAATCTAGGTGTCTCATAGCAAAGGGTCTGAAATACTTATGTAAATAAAGTATCTGGTTTTATTTCTTATAAATTAGCAAAGGTTTCTGAAAAGCTGTTTTCGCTTTGTCATTATGGGGTATTGTGTGTAGATTGATGAGGAAAAACAAGATTTTATCTGTTTTAGAATAAGGCTGTAACGTATCAAAATGTGGAAAGTGGGAAGGTCTGAAAACTTTCCGAATGAGCTGTGTGATTTCTGTGTCATAGCTTTGTGTAGTATTGGTATTAGCAGTGAAAATGACTGACTGACAGTAGAAGTTAATAAGCTGTGTTGATGTTAACAACCCGTTCTTTCTTTCTCATTCTTTCCGGTCCTGTCCCCCTACAGTGTGTGGAGGTGAGCTGAACGCTGCCTCGGGGACCATCTCGTCCCCTAACTATCCCAACCTGTACCCTCACAGCCGTACGTGCCGTTGGGAGATCACTGTGGTCCCGGGGAGAAGGGTCACTCTCACCATCAACGACCTTCGGCTGGAGGGCACCAGTAGCAGCAGCTGCTACGCCGACTATGTGGAGGTGGGTCCCACTTATCTTTCAGCTTCTCTTCTTTTAGGTTCACTTTTTCCTCTTTTAAGTCGGTGTGTTGATTTATTTTCTCATTTGCCTCCGTTTGCTGTGCAGTCATATCATCTAAGACTAAAATCTACTCAATCCTTCTAGCACATAATCAGCCCGGCCACATCCATGGTTCTTTCCATGCTTCCAGTATGATTTTATTGCTTCTAATGCAGTTCTAATTGTTCTAACTGGTTCTGATGGCGTGGTTCTCCTCCCTCAGGTGTTAAACGGCGTGTCGGTAACCGCCCCTCATATCGAGCGGCTGTGTGGCACCGTGCCAACCGGCTACCAGGTTAAGGCGTCGGGCAACACCATGACTGTAGTGTTCCGTACCGACTCCTCTGTCTCCAATGGAGGCTTTACAGCTACCTACTCCTCCAATGAAGATGCATGTGAGGACAGCTTTACTCTCGTCTCCCTCACAACTTTCCCCAGGGTGTTTAGTATAAGAGCATGTTTTCTCAGGGTTTAATAAGGGATAATAATAAAGGCGGCCATTGCCGTTTTGACCTCTTTCAAAGACATTTAAAGACACTTTTAATGCAAAGCATGTCTTTAATGTGTGAAGTGTGTTGCCATCCTCATAGGGATGTTAACATTTGGATTTGAATTATCAGAACTGCTCTCAAGGGAAATATCATACATTTAAAATACCCTTTAGTGCTTTCTTGTTCTAAACCTCTATGTCCTTCTCCATAGTGTGTGGTGGCATCCTCAGTGACCCAGCTGGAGGTAACTTCACCTCCCCGGGCTACCTCACCTCTAACTACAGCAACAACCTGAACTGTGAGTGGCTGATCCAGAACCCTACACAAATCAACTCGTCCATCGTGGTCATCCTAGAAGACCTACACCTGGAGAACCATCAGACCTGCGAGTCCGACTACATAGAGTTCCGCCTCGGTGAGTCACAATGCTGGATGTGTCGTTTTGCTAATAGAAGAATGTTTGTGTTCGTATCCAAAGTAACTACTCATTGGGGCGGTTTCACAGACACAGATTTAAGCATAGCCGTAGAAAAAATATATATATATATTTTTGGTATTTAAATTTTACCCCTTTTTTCTCCACAATTTTCAATCTTGCCTCATCGCTGCAACTCCCCAACGGGCTCGGGAGAGGCGAAGGTGGAGTCATGCGTCCTCCGAAACATGACCCGCCTAACTGCACTCCTTAACACCCGCCAGTTTAACCCGGAAGCCAGCCGCACCAATGTGTCGGAGGAAACACCATTCAACTGGCGACCGGGGTCAGCCTGCAGGCACCCAACTCGCCACAAGCAGTCGCTAGACCGCGATGAGCCACGTAAAGCCCCACCTGCCAAACCCTCCCCTAACCCGGATGACGCTGGGCCAATTGTGTGCAGTCCTATGGGACTCCCGGCCACGGCCCGTTGTGGCACAGCCCGGGAATGAATCCGGGCCTGTAGTAACTCCTCTAGCACTGCGATGCAGTGCCTCAGACCACTGCGCCACTCGGGAGGCCCTAAAAAGCACTTTTAATGGAGATCCTTCATTGAGCTTTCTTTTTATTCCAGGACTAATCGTAATCTGTGTCTGGGAAATTTCCCCTAAGTGATAAAGACAAGTGATTATGTGCCTAACCGTTCTGTAACTGATCCCCATAAACAGGCTGTGTAACTGTGTGGATGTTGTGCATCTTCCCTTCCTAGGTGACTCTAGCGGGGAGCTGCTGGCCCAGTTCTGTGGCCAGACCACTCCGATGATTCCCCTGGTGGTGTCCACCCCTGAACTCTGGGTCCACTTCCAGACCAACCAAGCTATAGGAGACCTGGGCTTCAAGGCCAAGTACTTATTCTCCGGTGAGCTTAGCCCCATCTCTCACGTACAGTTCCTCAATGCCTCTAAACTCAACATCATGTGGTCCAAGCACCACTAGTTTTATTCTGAGGGATATCAGGCACAGATCGATGCTCCACTAAGGCATCAAGATATGAAATGTAGCATTACAAACTTCATAACCTCTCCATCTCCCTATATAGTGTGGTGGTTGGTAGACTGGGGAAGGAGGTATAATCCTGCCTTCTCAAACATTTACCTTTTTACTCAGCCATTGTGTCTAGCTCCTAACCTCTACCTCTGTCTCCTTACCTCCCTGTAGAATGTGGTGGTTTGCAGACCGGACAGGGAGGTGTAATCTCCAGCCCTGCCTACCCTAACCTCTACCCCAGCCCCAGCCGCTGTACTTGGTTACTGGAGGCCCCTGAGGGCCACACCATCACTGTGAGTAGTAGAGAATCCCTCAGCAGCATGTCCTGGAGCTGGGTTAAATCTTGTGTGTGTGGTTTGGTAGCTAAAGTTAGCTACATAGCTAACACTGTAAGACTAATGTTAATCAGCATGTGAACTAGCTAGCTAGCCATATTGGGAAGTGAAGAGGATTTGTGATGCGTTTCTCAAATGTCTTCTGGTAGATGGTGTGATTGTTATATTTGTTTACCTGGATGGTCAATTTCTTAGGTAATAGTGACATTAATAGTAACATTGATGTAGTGTATGGTATTTATGCAGAGCTGGTGCTATAAATTGGATGGTATAATATAAACTCAACTTGTGCGACACAAACAGCCATCCCATACCATACAGATTTACCTCAAACCACCCCTCCATTTACCCCCTGTTGTCCCCCTCAGCTCACCTTCAGCTACTTCAACCTGGAGCCTCACAATACCTGTGGCTGGGACTCCGTCACCCTCTTCAACGGGGGCTCCCCAGGGTCTCCTGTGATTGGCCAGTACTGTGGAACCACCTCCCCAGGAACCATCCAATCAGGGTCCAACAAGCTGGTGGTGGTTTTCCTGGCCGATCACTCAGTGTCCAGAGGAGGGTTTGTGGCCACCTGGTCAACTGACTCCTCAGGTAGGCTATGGGCCGATGAATGACCAGGATGTCGTCTTGCCCAGGGTTGAGGTCAACTCTGGGAGTTAACAAAAATTCCAAGTAATTTTAAAAAGCAAGAATGGAAATCGGACTTGGAATTTCAGTTTACTTTCTGGATTAACTGAATTTATATGGAATTCACCCCAGTCCTGGTCTTGGGATTGTTCTGTGATAGTTGTGTGATATGTTGTGAAAATATGATGTACTGTTGTATCCCTAAAGGCTGTGGAGGAGTGATACACGCTGACACTGGTGTCATCAAGTCTCCCAACTACCCCCAGAACTTCCCTGCCAACATTGAGTGTTCCTGGACCATCATCGCCCACGAGGGTAACCATCTGGAGATGAACTTCAACTCTGACTTCCAGATCCCTGATGCCAACGGGCAGTGTCAGAGCAGCTACATCAAGGTGAACACACACTATTGAACCTCCTAGCTCCTACACTTGCTTGATAAGATTGCGCCCTCTATTAAAATATCCTTTGGTATTGCAAGGTTGATGCTCCGCTGACATCATATGACTAAAATAATGAACCCAAGGAGTGGGAATTATTTTGTATAATGGTTCTGTGCAGGGGTGTGTGGTACGCCACTGGTTCTGTGGTCTGCTAGCTGCAGGGTGTGACAGCACTGATCCAGTTGACATCATCACTCCCTACTGTACAGTACATACTGAACATAACGTCTGTTTGTTACTATCTCTGTCGTATTACCTGTAGGTGTGGTCAGGTGATAGTGAGACCGCTGATGGACTGCTAGCTACAGGTTGTGGTACCACCGCCCCGGCCCCCATCATCGCTCCCTACAACACCATCACCACTAGGTTCCAGTCCACTGGAACCCCAGGAAGAGGCTTCTCAGCCAACTACATCACACGTGAGTAGAGTACTACTAGTGTCTGTTAGGTACACATTTACAGTCGTAATATATCAGTGTATTTGAACTACTATAAAGTTCTGTCCGTTGGCGTCTTCTCTCAGGGTGTGGAGCTAACTTCACTGCCCCCACCGGCCGGGTGGTGTCGCCCAACTACCCAGCCGACTACCCCTTATTCTCCGACTGTAGTTACCTCATAGACGTTGGACCCCAGACTGTTGTCATCCTGGAGTTCCGCACCTTCCAGGTAGAAGGTAAGAAGAAGGACCATCTAAATGGTCATCTTGGCTCTCCTGCAACATGATAGATGTGTAACAACTGCACAAGAGATTTGTCTCTTGCTCTTTGCTGTTGAGAAAGTCCGCCCGATATGCTGCTTCCGAAATGTGTGTCGCTTATTCTACCTTCAAATCACATTCATAATACTATGATTCATTTGACAGTTATTTTCCCCCCATGTTGTCCTAGCCTGTGTCCTTTGTGTCCTGTCCTAACCTGTGTCCTTTGTGTCCTAGCCTGTGTCCTTTGTGTCCTGTCCTAGCCTGTGTCCTTTGTGTCCTAGCCTGTGTCCTTTGTGCCCTGTCCTAGCCTGTGTCCTTTGTGTCCTGTCCTAGCCTGTGTCCTTTGTGTCCTGTCCTAGCCTGTGTCCTTTGTGTCCTGTCCTAGCCTGTGTCCTTTGTGTCGTGTCCTAGCCTGTGTCCTTTGTGTCCTGTCCTAGCCTGTGTCCTTTGTGTCCTGTCCTAGCCTGTGTCCTTTGTGTCCTAGCCTGTGTCCTTTGTGTCCTGTCCTAGCCTGTGTCCTTTGTGCCCTGTCCTAGCCTGTGTCCTGTCCTAGCCTGTGTCCTTTGTGTCCTGTCCTAGCCTGTGTCCTTTGTGTCCTAGCCTGTGTCCTTTGTGTCCTGTCCTAGCCTGTGTCCTTTGTGCCCTGTCCTAGCCCACTCCACGTGTATGTTTGATGGGGTGAAGGTGTACGGTGGTACCCACCCTACGGGGACCCCTGTGGCCACAGTGTGTGGCAGCTCCATCCCTGGGCCCTTCAGCACCCTGGGACCCATGCTGGTCAACTTCTACTCCGACTCCATCATCAACGACAACGGCTTCCTGGCGGAGTACAGAGCTATACGTGAGTTTCATGCTTCAAGTCTGAGGCCCAATTCTAAATCAACCCTTGGACCCTACGCCATCTACCAGAGGTGTCCAACTCAATTCCTGGCCGTGCCTCTGCTGGTTTTTGTTATTTCGTTTCCTTTCCAATTTAGACCTAGACAACAAGGTGAGGAGAGTTCCTAACTACCTTCAGAGGACTGGAGTTTGACGCATTTGCTGTATGCACTTGAACAAATCTGAGAAGATTTTATTTGTGTAAGCAAATGTGGTAAAACGTCCACCTAGCCTACAAAAGGCAAGGGGGAGCTATTACCATATTGAGTATCAGTGCATTCTGACTGGGTCTGTCTGAGCCTCTGGGCTCAGAGTTTTGGGCTTTTGGCCTCATAGTTCTGGGGTTGTTTACCATTAAGAGGGGAATGCTGCCGTTGCGCTGGCGCTCCATTCAGCCCAGTGGAGAATGTGAGGAATGGAGAGAGGCTGCGCTTTCTAACAATTAGAGGGGATTTGAGAGGAGAAGAGGGCTCTGGATACAAGGCCACAGCAGATGGATACCAGGCCAGGGACAACACATACACACAATAGACCCACACACATACATACAGTGCCTTCAGAAAGTATTCACACCCATTTTACTCTTTCCAAATGTTGTTGTGTTACAGCCTGACTTTAAAATGGATTAAATTGCATTTTATTTGGTCACTAGCCTACACACAATAATACCCCATAATGTCAAAGCGAAATAATAATAATTATTATTAAAATAATATAAGCTGAAATGTCTTGAGTCAATAACTATTCAACCTCTTTGTTATGGCCTAAATAAGTCCAGGAGTAAAAATGTGTTTAACAAGTCACATAATAAGTAGCATGGACTCACTCTGTGTGCAATAATAGTGTTTAACATGATTTTTAAAAGTCTCTGTACCCCACACATACAATTATCTGTAAGGTCCATCAGTCGAGCAGTGAATTTCAAACACTGATTCCACCACAAAGAAGGGCACCTGGTAGATTGATTAAAGAAAATGAAAGGCCGACATTGAATACCCCTTTGAGCAGGGTGCACTTATGAATTTCTCTATTGGATGGTGTATCAATACATCCAGTCACTACAAAGATACAGGCGTCCTTCCTAACTCAGTTGCCGGAGAGGAAAGAAACTGCTCAGGGATTTCACCATGAGGCCAATTATGACTTTAAAACAGTTTAATGGCTGTAATAGGATAAAACTGAGGATGGCTCAACATCATTGCAATTACTCCACAGTACTAACCTAATTGAAAAAAATGTATATATATTCCAAAACATGCATCTTGTTTGCAACAAGGCACTAAAGTAATATTGCAAAAAATGTGGCGAGACAATTCACTTTTTATCCTGAATACAAAGTGTGATGTTTTGGAGCAAAAATACAACACATTACTGAGTAGCACTCTACATATTTTCAAGCAAGGTGATGGCTACATTATGTTATGGGTGTGCTTGTAAACATTAAGGACTGGGCAGTTTTTCAGGATAAAAAAAAATGTGTAATTGAGCTACGTGCAGGAAAAATCCTAGAGGAAAATCTGGTTCAGTCTGCTTTCCCCCAGACACTGGGAGATGGGTTCACCTTTCAGCAGGACAATAACCTAAAACACAAGGACAAATCTACGCTGCAGTTGCTTACCAAGAAGACCGTGAATGTTCCCGAGTTGCTGATTTACAGTTTTGACTTCATTAAATCTACTTTCATTTTCAACAAATTTGATAACATTTCTAAAAACATGTGTTTGACTTTGTCATTACAGGGTATTGTGGTAAATGGATTAGATTTTTTTTGTTTGTTATCCATTTTGAATTCAGGCTGTAACACAGCAAAATGAATAAGTCAAGGGGTATGAATACTTTTCTGAAAGCATGCACACACGCGCGCACACACACGCACGCACGCACGCACACACCCTTCAATTCATAAGGATTAAACTCTGACCTCTGTAACATTCAGACAGGCAGCCTGTCAGACAGAACAGTAAATACGTATCATCATCCGTAGCTAAATGACTCAGACGGGCACCCAGACACTTCAGACAGGGCAGCCATTATAGCCTCTGTAATGGGGGAGACACCACTCTCCATCAAGCCTTTTAGATGATTCATGTCTGGAGTGGCAGGGTAAACGTGACTGGCTGCACATTGAAAGCTCAGAGTAGTCAAAAACGAAAAGACTTATTGCTTTATTTTTTTGCATGCTTCATAATGAAAACAGCTCTTCTCTCAGAAACCAAGACACACAACAAAATACAGTCTGAAAATAAACCGAATTCATTTAAGTAGGATTCATTCAAGTATATTTACTTCAGGTAGCAGAAAAAGTGGGAGGAAGGAGACTAATTAAGGGATTGGTGTTTCTGGTATGGTCAGAATGTTATTAATCAGTGTTTTTGTTTACTATTAGCATGTGGAGGTGTGTTCAACAGCACTTCTGGTACGGTCAGCAGCCCGGCTGGCATCGATAACTACCACCACAACATGAACTGTACCTACCACATCGTCGTCACTGAAAACAAGATCATCAACCTCAAGTGAGTCCAAGGGACATGCTGCTTTGTCTACTAACCCAGAGAAGGTCTAATAATGATCAGAAAACCAACACAATCCATCATCATTCAAAATAACAGGGAGCAAATGCAAGGCTTAAGCTGAAGTGTTGACTTAGCCTAAAGCACATACGGACTGCATTCTTAGCTAACAATAAGTACCTCATGTCTGTAGTGTAGTAAGATCATTCTGATTCTGAGAACAGACCGTCTCATGTCCCCTGTTTCCACCTGCAGGTGTTAATGCCTTTGTGTCACACCATAACCCCCCACACACACACACACACACACACACACACACACACACACACACACACACACACTCTGTGACATGAGACGGGGGACTGTGTGTGTGTGTGTGTGTGCGTGTGTGGGGGTGTGTGTGTGTGTGTGTGTGTGTGTGTGTGTGTGTGTGTGTGTGTGTGTGTGTGTGTGTGTGTGTGTGTGTGTCCCGGTGTATGAGGAAAGATTTCCTCTATGGACCAGGCACAGCCTAACTCAAAACAATTACTTTCCTCCTAAGGGACATTCTGTGCGTGGCAGTGCTTTAACAGACCCACATGAACAGGTTGACACCTCTTCCAGAAAGTCGTGTCAGGCTTTAAGTGACACCCACATCTCCTCAGATGTCCCATTACCCTCTGCCTCTCCTTCCACCAATCAGGTGGAACACCTTCCATCTGGAGGCATCGTCGTCCTGTCGCTATGACTATGTGATCGTGTACGACGGGCCCAACGCCATGGCTCCTATAATGGGGCAGTTCTGTGGCACGGAACTCCCGCCCAACCTCCAGTCCACAACCAATCAGATGTTTATCGCCTTCAGGACTGACTCATCCGTGTCTGGGATTGGCTGGAGGGCCACCTACATTGAGACTCTGGGTAGGTCATCTTACACCCGGCTTCTCTATTTGTCTATTTTAAAACAGTGGATGGTGTTACATTTTTCTTATCTAAGTGTCCCAGACACTATATGGGCTATTTGAAAACAACGGACTGTATCTATATAAAAGATGGGTAAATATCTTACATTGTCCTATACTTATTCAGGCCTCAAGCTACTGTCGACGTTCAGTTAATATAGTTTGTTTTACACTCACTCTAGAGAAGTGAGAGGCCAGGATTGTTGTTCTACTCTCTCCAATATTAACCCACATGTCTTAAATCGCTATGTGGGGAGTGGGGGGCTGTACATTCCCAATGACTGCCCCGCTGCGCATAAACAGCCTTTTGTCCATCCGATGGGCAGGGGGCCAGCCAGCCATATTAGTGTACTCAGACCAGGACAAAAGAGAGAGTGAGAGAGGCATTCTGCATTGCATCAAGCTAGTGAATAAAGGGCGAGAATGTTTCTTTTTGTTTTTTTTTAAATCTCTTTTGCCATTTATTTTAATGCATTTTATCTAGTTGATTAGTGTTTGATAGTCTAGATACAAATGTCTCTATAAAGTGTAGAGGGGGTTGATTTGTGTTTGATAGTCTACTGTAGATACAAAAGGCTCTATAAAGTAGAGAGAGGGCTGAAAAAGAATCCCAAGATTCCGTCATTGTCATAGAAGAGAGCCATGGTGAATCACCCCACTCTGTGTTACACTTAAATCAATCTCCAGCTGTGGTTACCCCTGTTTCCCATGGAGCTGAAGGCCATCCGAGGGATGTGAGCAGCTGAACAGACTGGGCAGAGGGGGAAGATTTATGACGGCGCACACAAACACTCCTCTGTCTCTGGGAATGTTGGGAGTTCTATAGGTTTTAACACATTATGTTCAGTGTTCACAGCATACCCCCTCAGAGCTCAGACATCCAGTCCCTCAGTTAGTTTTGATGCATACAGCACAGCAACAGCAGGAGGGACAACTGGGTATATGGGGACATGTGATATCTTGATGTGATATTAAATATCACTTGATGGGTGGATACTCAACAAGTACTGTTTTGAATGTGTACCACCCTTGTTTGACGATGTAGGCCTATACATGTGTACTAATAGCCTTCTTTGAGAATTCATGGATATTTAGCACTATCTGCTGTTCACTCATGGAAGCCTGCATGAGAACTCCCAAAGCCCACACGCTATATCATAACTCTTTATCACATATGCCCATGTCTTCCTCTACTCTCTTCCACTTTTCTCTTCCTCCCCTGTCTCTCTCTCCAGGCCCGGCACAAGGTTGTGGGGGTTATCTCTCTACACCTATAGGGATGTTTGGCTCTCCGGACTCTAACGGTGATGGGAACTATGAGTACAATATGGACTGCCTGTGGACTATCACCATGCCCATCAACAAAGTCATTAACCTCACCTTCTCCTCGTTTGAACTGGAGGGAACGTCTACATCTACCTGCCATTACGACTACGTCAAGGTTAGGAGATCTAGCATTCCTTCCATTCATTTGTTCACTCATTCGTTTATTTGCTCTCTCGTTTGTTCGTTCTTTCACTCATTAATCTGCTCTCTCTCTCTCTCTCTTTCTTTCTTTCTTTCTTTCTTCCCCCCTTCTACCCTTCACCATCAGATCTTTGACGGAGACAATATGAACTTCCCTCTGGTGGGGACGTACTGTGGACGTGATGTAATCCCGGGTCCCTTTGTGTCTGTTAGTAACTTCCTGACTGTACACTTCGTCACTGACAGCTCTATCAGCTACAGGGGCTTCAACGCCACCTACAGGGCACAGGACAGTAAGACACCCTTTGATCTATTCCCTTCCTTTCTTTCTATAAAAGTTCACCTGCCCTGCACTCATTGGCTAATCCATCACATTATTATTAATACAAACATTGAACACATATTTACAGTACCAGTCAAAAGTTTGGACAAACCTACTCATTCAAGGGTTTTTCTTTATTTGTTACTATTTTCTACAATTTAGAATAATAGTGAAGACATCAAAACTATGAAATATCACATATATGTGCAGTAACCAAAAAAGTGTTACATTCTTCCAAGTAGCCACCCTTTGCCTTCATGACAGCTTTGCACACTCTTTGAAAACTCTCAACCAGCTGCATGAGGTAGTCACCTGGAATGCATTTCAATTAACAGATATTCCTTGTTAAAAGTTCATTTGTGGAATTTCCTTCCTTTATGCGTTTGAGCCAATCAGTTGTGTTGTGACAAGTTAGGAGTGGCATACAGAAGATATCCCTATTTGGTAAAAGACCAAGTCCTTATTATGGCAAGAACAGCTCAAATAAGCAAAGAGAAACGACAGTCCATCATTACTTTAAGACATGAAGATCAGTCAGTCCGGAAATGTCAAAGTTTCTTCAAGTGCAGCCGCAAAAACCATCAAGCACTATGATGAAACTGTCTCTCATGAGGACAGCCACAGGAAAGGAAGACCCACAGTTACCTCTGCTGCAGAGGATAAGTTAATTAGAGTTAACTGCACCTCAGATTGCAACGCAAATAAATGCTTCACGGAGTTCAAGTAACAGACACATCTCAACATCAACTGCTCAGAGGAGACTGCGTGAATCTGGCCTTCATTGTCGAATTGCTGCAAAGAAACCACTACTAAAGGACACCAATAAGAAGAAGAGAGTTGCTTGGCCAATCATGGTGGAAATCTGTCCTTTGATCTGATGGGTCCAAATTTGAGATTTTTGGTTCCAATCGCTGTGTCTTTGTGAAATGCAGAGTAGGTGAACCAATGATCTCTGCATGTGTGTTTCCACCGTGAAGCATGGAGATGTGATGGTGTCGGGGTGCTTTGCTGGTGACACTGTGATTTATTTAGAATTCAAGGCACACTTAACCAGCATGACTACCACAGCATTCTGCAGCGCTGCGCCATCCCTTCTGGTTTGCACTTAGTGGGACTATCATTTGTTTTTCAACAGGACAATGATCCAAAACACACCTCCAGGCTGTGTAAGGGCTATTTGACCAAGGAGGAGAGTGATTGAGTGCTGCATCAGATGACCTGGTCTCCACAATCACCAACCTCAACCCAATTGAGATGGTTTTGGATGAGTTGGACCGCAGAGTGAAGGAAAAGCAGCCAACAAGTGCTCAGCATATGTGGGAACTCCTTCAAGACTGTTGGAAAAGCATTCCTCATGAAGCTGGTTGAGAGAATGCCAAAAGTGTACAAAGCTTTCATCAAGGCAAAGTGTGGATACTTTGAAGAATCTAAAATATATTTTGATTTGTTTAACACTTGTTTTGGTTAATGCATGATTCCATATGTATTATTTCATAGCGTTGATGTTGATGTCTTCACTACTATTCCACAATGTAGAAAATAGTAAAAATAAAGAAAAACCCTTGAATGAGTAGGTGTGTCCAAACTTTTGACTGGTACTGTATATCAATTGGCGTGTGGGTATTGCGATTCACAAGACTGTGTGTGCGTGTGTGTGTGCGTGCGTGTGTGCGTGTGTGCGTGCGTGTGTGCGCGTTATCCAGGACTCTGCGGAGGCACTCTGAACGCTACAAATGCGGTCCAGACCATAACATCTCCTATGTACCCCAACGCCTATCCCCCGTTCATCTCGTGTCGCTGGGTCCTGGACGCCCCTCCTCAGGAGAGTGTTAAAGTAGCCGTACAGCAGTTCAACCTGCAGCCCAGCCAGAGCTGTAACACCAACTTCCTGCACATGAGTGACTGGCCTGTGGTGAGACAGGCTAGCCAATTTTCTGTTGTTGCTTTTTTATGTGTTTATTTGTACAGAGTGTTCTTGGGTCACTTGAAAGTCACCTACAATTAAACGTTGTATTATATACTTAAATTTGTAGGATACTACTACTCTAGATGTCAGCTCTTTTAAACTGTGACAATAGCCGAAACCATTCATGTACTTGCAGGCATACTTGCACCTCCTTGTGAAGCCGATACGTATTGCATGTCAGGACTGTCAGGATATTATTTTAGAAAGTCCGTCTTCACTCTGTGAGTCTCCTAAAAAGACTCTAATGCCCTTAATCTTTCTGTATTGTGTGTTTCACAGGGAGACTACGGACAAGCACACAAGTTCTGTGCTGCGGACCACATCCCAGACTTCTACAGCTACGGGAGGACCATGCACATCGTCTTCAAGTCTGATGCCTTCATCACCGGCAACGGAATGAGTCTGACCTATCAGGTGGCAGGTATGGTGATGGCAGACTTCCAACCGTTAAGAGGCTCCCTCTTACCCTATTCTCCTTTTACTAGTGACTTATTTTAAACATCTGTGTTTGTCCCATGTCTTTATCTTGAATGTATTTGTCTGGTGTTTTCTCCCTTGTCTGATTATTCGTCTCTCCTGTGTGTTCCTCCAGGTTGCAGCAGGACCTATGAGCAGGCCTACGGCTACCTGAAGAGCCCCGACTGGCCTAACATCTACCCCCACAATGTCGACTGTACCATCATCCTCATGGCCCCCCAGAACAACTCCATCTCTCTGTTCTTCAACAGCTTCAACCTGGAGTCCCACTCCACCTGTAGTTATGATTACCTAGAGGTCAGGACACAGACTGTCTCAGTCTGCCACTTTACTTGATGCATGGCCATTTTATACCATACAAGGGCGTGGTTGAAATTCTCTCCTGACAGTCTGTTCTAAGTTAGTTTTTTACGCCCATTTTCATATCTTGGAATGTTCCATTTTGATGGCATTTGGATGACCACATAAAATGTATGCTTTATGCTTTATGAATTCTGTGTATCCCAGTCAGTCATTCCTTGGTGTTGTATGTTTATAAAAGGCAACGTCTCGTCCCTGTTCCTCAGGTCCGGAATGGCAGTACAGAATCTGCCCCACTGTTAGGAAAGTACTGCGGGTCCACACTTCCCAATCCTATATTCCCGGGCACCAACCAGCTTTACATGCGCTTCAAGAGTGACTTCTCTGGTGCCAAGGATGGCTTTGAGATCACCTGGACCTCTTCTCCAGAGGGTGAGTGATTTAACCCTATAGGGTGTCCCCATCCTGAAAGACAAGAGACACATTCCTAGTCCTAAACCATCTCCTCCTTCTGTAGTTTACCATATGAGGCAAACTGAGGCAATGGTCAAGATCTATCAATTTCTAATGACAAAATAGCTGTTTGTTTTATTAAAAAAGGAGCCTACCAAAAGGTTCTAACAGTGTATCTGTAGTACACAATTGTATAAGGGGATATCAACAGAGAAGTTGCTCGTTTTTATATTGTAGGTGTGGGTCTGTGCAGGATGTGTAATTTCATGTGTGTTTTCTCCCCAGGTTGTGGAGGGTGGTTATACGGAGACCACGGCTCGGTGACCAGTCCTAACTACCCTGGCAACTATGCCAACGGTACCCACTGTGAGTGGGGCATTAAGGCTCCGAATGGGCGTGTGGTGACTGTCACCTTCGCCCAGATCAGCATTGATGACCCAGGAGACTGCCAGAACAACTACCTGAAGCTGTTTGACGGGAAAGATGCTAGCACTCCTCCTATTGGCCCTTACTGTGGAGCGGTACGTAACATAGGAATTCCTATTTAACTTTAGATGACTTTGTTGATTTGTTTCCATTTTATTGTGGGGAACGTAGGTATCATCGTACTCAACCTCAAATGGTCTTATTTTGGTGCGATGAACCAATAAACAATGATGTTCAGAAAATGAACGGTGATTCGCACTAAAAAATAGACCACTTATTTTTCCTTGCTTTTCAGCGGGCAAACGAAAATAATTGACATTTTATTGAGGAACAAAAGAGCATATCTGGATTATGTGGCATTTGTAAAAAATGTATCATTATATTATGTATCACTGTATTATTATACAGTTAGTATACAGATTATAACATACGATTAATGATTGTTGTCATATAAGGGCAAGGCTTCCGTTTTTCTCCCCTAACCCTCCCTTCTTTCTTGTCGTTCAAAGGAGACGAATATCGCTCCGTTCACAGCATCCTCACACCACGTCTACGTCGTGTTCAACGCCCAATATTCTGTCCTGCCTTCTGGGTTCAGGCTTACATGGAGCAGCTGATAGGACACACACTCACACACTAACCACATGCTTGTTTACAGATTCTCTAATCATGCCAGTGCAACTGGACATCTGCCATGAGATCTTAGCAGACCAATTAAATGTAAATAATTAAAAAGCTCTAAAATTGGACCATAGAATGTTTGAATCATCTGTTTGTAGATAATTTTCGAAAGAATGGCAAATATGTATTTTATGGAGTTGCAATTGGGTAATAAATTAATGTATTTTTTCGTCTTTGATGTGCCAGCCGACATAGCAACCTTTTAATAAAAGCTATGGTTTAATGTATTATGGGGGTATCTATCTTACAGGGCAGCAGTTGTATTGAATTGTAAATGCATGTATTACATCAGGAGACAACTTTATGACCAGACTGACGTTCCACATACACATATTATTAGTGGAATGTATTTGGGTTCTGAGAAGCAACAGTCGTGCAAAACCTGAAACAAGCTCCTTTTTCATTGGTAGGGATCTCTCTTAAAATACTTACATCTCTTAATCAAAAGATGTTGTTGGTATACACTGAGTGTACAAAACATTAGGGGCATTAGGAGCATAGATGAGGATACGATAACCTCAGGTCTAAATATGCAGTGACAGTCTGAATATGTATTCTGTAGGGTCTTTGTTCCCTTCAATGGCCCGTTGTTGCTACATCAGGTTGTATGTACACTGAGTGTACAAAATATTAGGAAAAACTTCCTAATATTGAGTTGCCCTCAGAACAGCCTTAATTCATCAGGGGAATGGACTCTATATGGTGTCAAAAGTGTTCCACAGGGACATGCTGGCCCATGTTGACTCCAATGCTTCCCACAGTTGTCAAGTTGGCTGGATGTCCTATGGGTGGTGGATCATTCTTGATAAACACAGGAAACTGTTGAGCATGAAAAACCTGTTCTTGATACACTCAAACCAGTGCGCCTGGCACCTACTACCATACCCTGTTCAAAGGCACTTTAAGATTTTGTTTATTGCTCTTTCACCCTCTGAAAGGCACACATACACAATCCATATCTCAAGGCTTAAAAATCCTTCTTTAATCTGTCTCCTCCCCATCCACACTGATTTTGGAGGTGACGTCAATAAGGGATCACAGCTTTCACCTGTGTCCAACTGGTCAGTCTGTCTTGGAAAAACAGGTGTTAGTGTTTTGTACACTTCTATGATGTTAATTCCATTTATCAACAGGAACATTTTGGCTGACCCTTTTTTGCTCACATTTTGTTTCCCCCCTATACACACACATGCATACTCCCCAAACACACACACACATTCTACACAAGCTCCCTGTCAGTGAGTGTGTCTAATTCCATCAGTTATTGGATTGTCTAATTTGAGTGGAGTTTCAAACCCTCTGGCTCTGCTAGTGCTCCTGGACACGCCTCAACTGACATGACACCTCTGACAGCCCTGATCAAACAGACAGTAAGAGAGAAGGAAAGAGGGGGATAGTAAAGAGAGATAGGAGAGAGGGGGTAGCAGAGAGCAAGAAAGAGGGGGCAATGAGAGGCTGAGAGAGAAAGTAGAGGGCGAGGGAGGAGAGAGATGGATAGCGGAGAAGGAGAGAGACAGATTGATAGCCGGGAGAGCGGGATCAGAGTAAATGCTGTCAGAACCAGACTTACACAGACAGTGCTAATATTGTTCTGACAGCTATGGGAGAAAAGGATCAGGAAGGCTAGCGCTCTCAGGGGAGTAAGAATGGTCTGAGGGACTTAAGCGGTATTATTCTGCAGGAACCAATAAAGGGACACCAGAAATGCAGAGTATGTCACTTAGCGTGTCCGGGTAAAGTCTCCGGAGGCAGGTCTACAGACAAAAGCCCAGGTAAACATTTACATTTTAGTCATTCAAGACGCTCTTATCCAGAGGGACTTACAATAAGTCAATCACATGTATTCATAATACTCTTTTTACATCAGCAGTTGTCACAAAGTGTTCATACAGAAACCCAGCCTAAATCCCCAAAGAGCAAGCATTGTGGTTATAGTCACCAACACAAAGCCTGACAGCGCCATCCCCACCAGGACAATGCTATCCAGGTTAGCATCCATGCCGTCCAGTCCGGGAACCACAGGATGGAGGGAGTCTAGGCCAAGGCAGAGGTTGATCTTGCCCCTCACATAGAGCGTCATACTGATCAGGTTGTTTTTGAAACACAGCATGCCTCGCTCTCCGATCAGCTGCTTGTTCTGGTTGTAGGCAACAGTAAATGCAATGACTAGACAGTGAGCGAGATTGGGGAAGTGTGAGGTGCCCTCTTACACTCAATAACTTTTTTCACCTGTAGCTGCAATGATTGCAGCAAAGCATCTACCATCACATCACACTACCACAGTGGTGGTAGTGTGATGGTGTGGGATGCTTTGCTGCTGCCTCAGGACCAGGACGACTTGCCTTAATAGAAGGAACCATGAATTCCACTCTGTATCAGAGAATTCTACAGGAGGATGTCAGGCTATCTGTCTGTGAGCTCAAGCTGAAGCGCAGCTGCGACAAAATTCCTCCACATCGATGTGAGAGACTGATCAACAACTACAGGAAGTGTTGGGTTGCAGTCATTTCAGCTAAAGGTTATTAAGTGTTATTAAGTGTAAGTGGCCAACTCCCTTTTTCACACAGGGACTTTGCGTGTTGTGTAACTTTGTTTATAAAATAAATGAAATAAGTATCCACATTGTGTGTTACTTGTTCACTCAGTTTCCCTTTATCTAAATTACGTTTTGGTTGAAGATCTGACAAAATTCAGTGTCAAAAATGTGCAAAAACAGAGACAATCAGAAATGGGGGAAATCGGAAGTTCACATACACCTTAGCCAAATACATTTAAACTCCGTTTTTCACAATTCCTGACATTTAATCCTAATAAAAATCCCTGTTTTAGGTCAGTTAGGATCACCACTTTATTTTAAGAATGTGAAATGTCAGAATAATAGTAGAGAGAATGATTTATTACAGCTTTTATTCTTTCATCACATTCCCAGTTTTAAATTGTTTAACTTCTGTCAAACATTTCGGGAATCCTTCCACAATCTTCCCACAATAATTTGGGTGAATTGTGGTCCATTCCTCCTGACAGAGCTGGTGTAACTGAGTCAGGTTTGTAGGCCTCCTTGCTTGCACATGGTTTTTCAGTTCTGCCCACAAATCTTCTATAGGATTGAGGTCAGGGCTATGTGATGGCCACTCAAATACCTTGACTTTGTTGTCCTTAAGCCATTTTGCCACAACTTTGGAAGTATGCTTGGTGTCATTGTCCATTTGGAAGACCCATTTGCGACCAAGCTTTAACTTCCTGACTGATGTCTTGAGATGTTGCTTCAATATATCCACATCATTTTTTTCCTCATGATGCCATCTATTTTGTGAAGTGCGCCAGTCCCTCCTGCAGCAAAGCAACCCACAACATTATGCTGTCACCCCTGTGCTTCACGGTTGGGATGGTGTTCTTCTGCTTGCAAGCCTCCCCCTTTTTCCTCCAAACATAATGATGGTCATTATGCCCAAACAGTTCTATTTTTGTTTCATCAGACCAAAGGACATTTCTCCAAAAAGTACGATCTTTGTCCCCATGTGCAGTTGCAAACCGTAGTCTGGTTTTTTTATGGTGGTTTTGGAGCAGTGGCTTCTTCCTTGCTGAGTAGCCTTGCTGAGCAGATTTTCCCATGATGTCAAGCAAAGAGGCACTGAGTTTGAAGGTGGGCCTTGAAATATATCCACAGGTACACCTCCAATTGACTCAAATGATGTCAATTAGCCTATCAGAAGCTTCTAAAGCCATGGCATCTTTTTCCAAGTTGTTTAAAGGCACAGTCAACTTAATGTATATAAACTTCTGACCCACTGGAATTGTGATACAGTGAAATAATCTGTTTGTAAACAATTGTTTTTAAAAATTACTTGTGTCATGCACAAAGTAGATGTCTTAACCGACTTGTCAAAACTGTAGTTTGTTAACAAGAAATATGTGGAGTGGTTGAAAAACGAGTTATAATGACTCCAACCTAAGTGGATGTAAACTTCAACTGTACGTATTTCACAGCACTGGAGCTAGAAGAACGTCTGAAAGTGAGCTTACAATGTAGCCAGTTCATAACTTGCTACATCGTCACACACTTAGGCTACAGTAAATGAAGGCAATGGAAGCACAATTCGAGTTAGCCAGTAAGTTCCGGGTTTGCAATGAAAATGCTTATTTTTTTCTTTCATTCTTTTTTCTTTCCTTCATATTTGTCTCCTCTTCATAATTTGGGTTGTTGTCCTCTGGATTGGTCATTGCCTTCGATGGTTTCGAATCGTCTCTCAAAGTGCTTCAGAACTTTGACTGACATGATTGCCAATTGGACAAGTGTAGGACTTGGTTGTAGAAATGTGCGTGATAGATGTTCTATAATGAACGCGATCCAATCCAAGTCAGAGAAACATTTTAATTTAGTCTAATTATGCATTAATTTATTTCAGCCCTGAAAACAGGCCTAACCCCCATAGACTAGTTTATAACGTTAAAAACATCCCCCAAAACATATTGTAAAAAATGTAAAGAAAATTAAACACACCAACAAAAGATAACGTGGGTTGAAAAGTGATGAGGAGTAATTATGCACTCTCCAAAACATTTCAAAGCATGGGTAAGGACTATTATCTTCGTAAATCCATCCGGCGTGGACACCTACTGCATCAACAGGTTTAACTCAGCTCTACAGAAGGCCGTTAATGAGAAGATGTCATCAATCTTTGATGAGAAGGCCATTGTTGAAAAGGCTGCCCAGCCCCAAGAGAGCCCTGATTATACCACAAAACAGATGTTTGGAGGAGGAGGAGGAGGAGTAGAAGAAGAAGTCTAAAGAAAATAAAAATAGGTCTGAAAATAGTGAGGAGGAAAAAAACATTTATTTTTGATTTTTGACAGCTATGAGGTTGCAGGTTCATAGGTCCATGCCTTGCACATATGGTTCCACAGTTATTGCATCTGAATATAAAGCTGGAATTCTGACCATGGGTAATTAAGGGTAATTAAGGTAATTAAGTAATTAAGATACAAAGGGTAGAGTAAGAGGAAGCAACACGATTCCAACAAAATCTTGTTGCACAACAAAATGTGTCAATATCAAACTAAAACTACAGAGTGTGGACATCATATCCACCACAAAAGTATTGTTATATTCAGTGGTGGAAAAAGTACCCAATTGTCATCCCTGAGTAAAAGTAATTAAAAGAAAGTTTCTCAAGTAAAAGTGAAAGTCACCCAGTAAAATACTACTTGAGTAAAGTCAACAACATCTGTTGTTTGTCATGTAGACTAAAGGGTGTGTGTCTTTGCTATAAAAGGCCATGGTATCTTTTGTCATTGGACTCTCAACGAATCACCTAGGGGGGGGGGGGGGGGGGGTTCGTTGACAAGCTCCATTACTGCAGTAATTAAATAATAAAGTTGGATTGTTTTGAAGAAATCTAAAAGTCTCTCCTTTTGATTACAATAATTCCACGACGCTCCTTTCATATTTTCATTAATGTAATCTATGGACATATTGGCTATTGGTGTGATGACTCCCCTCAACCTAGCATAAGCACCAATGACACAGCTTTTAACCTTCTACCCATTAAGCTTTTCCATTTGCAGCCAGGCTTCCCTTGCTGAGTCTGAGTACCACAAAATATTAGCATTCTACCAGGCTATCTCTTTCTCTATGGCATTGGTTAATCGGATAGGGTGTAAATGAGGCCCTGTGGTCTCATCATCTGACCCATTATTACCCTTGCTTCTTACCTTGGCCCTCTCCATGCTTTCTTTAATAGACGCTCCACTGCTTTCATGATCTCTCTTTCTATGTCTTTCCACTACAGACCATTCAGATCCTTGACCCTCATCCTCCCGCTCCATATCAAATCCAAATCTCTTCATTCAAAGACTCAATCATGGACACTCTCACTGACAGATGTGGCTGCTTTATGTGATGTATTGTTGTCTCTACCTTCTTGCCCTTTGTGCTGTTGTCTGTACCCAGTAATGTTGCTACCATGTTGTTGTCATGTTGTGTTGCTACCATTATGTGTTATCATGTGTTGCTGCCTTGTTATGTTGTTGTCTTAGGTCTCTCTTTACATAGTGTTGTGTTGTCTCCCTTGTCGTGATGTGTGTTTTGTCCTATATTTCTATGTTATTTTTAAATGTATTTTTATGTTTAATCCCAGCCCCTGTCCCCAGGGCAGGAGCCTTCCTCTGCGCCGATGTCCAGTCCAGGCACGACGTCCAGTCCTGCTCCATGGCAGGAGCCTCCCTTTGCGCCGGTGCCCAGTCCAGGCATGGTGTCCAGTCAAGCTCCATGACCGGACCCCGTGGTCTGGGCGGGGGCAAAGTCCCGCACCAGAGCCGCCACCGATGCTGGATCCGCGGGATGAGCAGATTCTTCGTCCTGCACCAGAGCCGCCACCAACACTAGATGCCCACCCGGACCCTCCCCTATAGAGTCAGGTTTTGCGGCCATAGTCCGCACCTTTGGGGGGGGGGGGTACTGTTTTGGTTAGGTCGGGGTGTGACTAGCGTAGGTAATCTAGGTTGTTTTATTTCTATGTTGGCTGGTATGGTTCCCAATCAGAGGCAGCTGTTTAGCATTGTCTCTGATTGGGGATCATCTTTAGGCAGCCATTTCCCCACTGGGTTTTTGTGGGATCTTGTTTATGTGTAGTTGCCTGTGAGCACTCCATAGCTTCACATGTCGTTTGCTCTTTATTTTTTTTATTTTTTTTTGCGTTTCACAAATAAAAAGATGTGGAACCCATATCCCGCTGCGCCTTGATCCAAATGTTATTTTGACGATCGTGACACATCATTTACAAACGAAGCATGTCTGTTTAGTGAGTCCGCCAAATTAGAGGTAGTAGGGAGGACCAAGGATGTTCAGTTGATAAGTGCTTGAATTTGACTATTTTCCCGTCCTGCTAAGCATTCAAAATGTAACGAGTACTTTTGGGTGTCAAAGAAAATGTATGGAGTAAAAAGTACAATATTTTCTTAAGGAATGTAGGAATGTAGTGAAATAAAAGTAGTCAAAAAATGTACAGCAAATTACAGATAACCGACAACCACTTAAATAGTACTTTAAAGTACAGCCTACTGGTTTTACTACTTGGTATTGAGATGTGTAATAAACCAATAGGGGTGTATATAGTAATTTAAGTAGTAATAAGTGATAGATTGGGACATACAGTGCCTTCGGAAAGTATTCAGACCTCTTGACTTTTTCCACATTTTGTTATGTTACAGCCTTATTCTAAAATTGATTCAATTAAACAAAAATCCTCAGCAATCTACACGCAATATCCCATAATGACAAAGCGAAAAAAGTTTTAAAAAATATATATATTCGCAAATGTATTAAAAACAGAAATAACTTATTTGTCATTATGGGGTATTAAAACAATTTAATCAATTTTAGAATAAGGCTGTAACGTAACAAAATGCGGAAAAAGTCAAGGGGTCTGAATACTTTCCCAAAGGCACTGTATGAACACTGGTGAACACTACATATTTCCTACTCAAATATATTTGTATCCACTACTTAAAACCTCCACATTCCTAAACAATTCCCCCATGTTCATCAAACATGAAATAATCTTATACAAACTTAATTGCATTTTTAGTTTTATTAAATTAATTAACATTGATTACATTGATTAAATTCCTTAATTACAACACTTTTAATCCATTTGAAGCCTAGTCTTCATTCAGCTTTGATTTAACTGTCTTCAGATTGTCTTTTTTGTTGGAGTCACATTTCTCTACCATGTAACCTTTCAGAAAATAAAGACAAGAACAAGAGACAACCAATTATAACTTGTGCCATTACCAATAATCTGCTAACAGAGGTCACATAAGAGTGGCGCAGCAGTCTAAGGCACTGCATCGCAGTGCTAAAGGTGTTACTACAGACCCGGGTTCATTTCTGGCTGTGCCAGAACCGCCCGTGGCTGGAGTCCCAAAGGACGGCGCACAATTGGCCCAGCGTCGTCCTGATCTAAAAAACTTGGCAGACATTGGATGAATAGAAAATGTTAATGTCTTCAGCTGTGAGTTATATAAAATGCTAAACAACGACATTAAACTATTCAAAAAATATAAAGGAAAGTTACATTTACAGATGATCCCACCATAAGGGCTGTGAAAGACAGAATACCAAATGATGGAAGATGATTACGTTAGAGATTGTCAAACAGTAGCTAGCTAACAATAACCAACTACTTCCTTTTTTGTGTTGGGTCATTGTCCTGTTGCAAATCAAACGATATAATCAGTCTATATATATAGAGGCCTATGTTTTGCTGTTTTGCTGTAAAAATCACCAGCCCCAGCCTACCCTGAAGCTAATATCGTTGTCTCCCAGCTAAGCAGCAAACCAGATGGGATGGTGTATCACTGCAGAATGCTGTGGTAGCCATGCTGGTTAAGTTGCCTAGAATTCTAAAGAAATCACTGACAGTGTCACCACAAAGCACTCCCGTACCATCACATTTCCTCCTCCATGCTTCATGGTGGGAAACACACATGCAGAGATCATCCGTTCACCTACTCTGCGTCTCATGAAGACACGGCAGTTGGAACCAAAAATCTCCAATTTGGACTCATCAGACCAAAGGACAGATTTCCACCGGTCTAATGTCCATTGCTAGCGTTTCTTGGGCCAAGCTAGTCTGTTCTTCTTATTGGTGTCCTTCAGTGGTGGTTTCTTTGCAGCACTTTGACCATGAAGGCCTGATTCACACAGTCTCATCTGAACAGTTGATGTTGAGATTTGTCTGTTACTTGAACTCTGTGAAGCATTTATTTGGTCTGCAATTTCTGAGGCTGGTAAATCTAATGAACTTATCCTCTGCAGCAGAGGTAACTCTGGGTCTTCCTTTCCTGTGACGGTCCTCATGAGAGCCAGTTTTTAATATATTTTATTTTTTATTTAACCTTAATTTAACTAGGCAATTACATTTTCGAGCTTGATGGTTTTTGCAACTGCACTTGAAGAAACTTTTAAAGTTCTTGAAATGTATTTGAGCAGTTCTTGCCATAAAATAGACTTGGTCTTTTACCAAATAGGGCAATCTTCTGCATACCACCCCTACCTTGTCACAACACAACTGATTGGCTCAAACGCATTAAGAAGGAAAGAAATTCCACAAATTAATTCTTTTTAAAAATGTTTACCCCAATTTTGTGGTATCCAATTGTTTTTAGTAGCTACTATCTTGTCTCATCGCTACAACTCCCGTACGGGCTCGGGAGAGACGAAGGTTGAAAGTCATGCGTCCTTCGATACACAACCCAACTAAGCCGGGTTGGACACAGCGCGCATCCAACCCGGAAGCCAGCCCCACCAATGTGTCGGAGGAAACACCGTGCACCTGGCAACCTTGGTTAGCGCGCACTGCGCCCGGCCCGCCACAGGAGTCGCTGGTGCACGATGAGACAAGGATATCCCAACCGGCCAAGCCCTCCCTAACCCGGACGACGCTAGGCCAATGGTGCGTCGCCCCACGGACCTCCCGGTCGCGACCGGTTATGACAGAGCCTGGGCACGAACCCAGAGTCTCTGGTGGTACACCTGGTGTTGCAGTACAGCGCCCTTAACCACTGCACCACCCGGGAGGGCCTCACAAATGAACTTTTAACAAAATACACCTGTTCACTGAAATGCATTCCAGGTGACTACCTCATGAAACTGGTTGAGAGAATGCCAAGAGTGTGCAAAGCTGTCATCAAGGCAAAGGGTGGCTACTCTGTATTTGTTTAACACTTTTTGGTTACTAAATGATTCCATATGTGTTATTTCGTAGATGTGATGATGTCTTCACTATTATTCTACAATGTAGAAAATAGTAAAAATAAAGAAAAATCCTTGATTGCATAGGTATGTCCAAACTTTTGACTGGTACTACATGCATGACTTCATTCTCCCTAGAAGGACCCATAGACACCCAGCACTCACAGCCCTGTCCCCTGTGCCTCCCAATAGCTAATATCGTTGTCTCGCTTATGCGCACACACAAGCACAACCTTCTTTCATCTCATGTTTTTTTCTCTCTCCTTTTTTGGATGTGAATTTAGTAAAGTTAAATATTTTACAGTGCAAACAGAGAGTGGCCCTGAATCCCAGGTTTCTCCCCGGCACACAGTGAAGGCAAAGTTCATCTGTGCTGCAAGCATCTGTTGCCACTCACCATCCGCCAAATATAATCAGTCTATATATAGAGGCCTCTGTTTTGATATAGAAATCACCAGCCCCAGCCTACCCTGAAGAACAAGGGCACAGAAAATGAGAGGGAAAGAGTGAAAGGAAGAAAGAGAAAGGGTGGGAAGGAGTGAGAGAGAGAAACACGACTCAGGGAGTGTTGTATGGAGGCTCGTCAACCCAACACAGCCAAGCAAGAAGAAAGTAGCACTCAGCCAGGGGAGCCCTCTAGGTTTACCTCCTCCTGTTTACGCCTGTCAGGGTGTTCTACGCTGGAGGAAGAGCAGAAGGAGGACGGGGAGAAAGCTCAGGTTGCAGTGTATTGTGTTATGGTGCCGTGTCTGAGCCAGGACACTAGGAGCCAGGCCAGAGAATGTGTCTCCCACGCAAGGTAATGTTAGGAAGGTATTACTACTATAGTGGGCTAGGAGACAGACTTTACTGACTGGCACCTGCACAGGAATTCTACTACTATTGTGTGATGTATTCTTAAATTCTGTTTATCATCATGTGAAGAAAGAGAAAAGTTATTTGAAGGAAAGAAGCATTCTTTGTTCACCGTTATGCCCAGTTTTGGTTGTTTTCAAAAATGATTTATTAATGAATGATTAAATTGACTGTTGTTTAACCCTCGATCCAATAGATAGCCTACATATGGGTTGTCACTAGTGACCACAGCCAGAAAGTCAAAGTTAAAATCTGATTTTAAACCTAACCCTAACTTTAACCCTAACCTTAACCACACTGCTAACCTCATGCCGAACCCTGACCTTAAATTAAGACCATAGCTAATTGTTGTTTTCATACATTTTTATGACAGCGAATTTTGACTTGGTGTCTGTGGCAACTAGCGGGAACCCTACTGCACAGCAATGAACATAGAATAAGTATTTATAAATTGGGAAATACACAAATAGATTAAACAGATTTGTTCCATATATTGTTTTACAATAACCTGTAGTTTTTTATAATAATAGCAATATAATAATTCAGAAATAAAAAATAAAAAATAAAATAAAGGAAGTCGTATTTTATTTATTTGGTTGAGGAGTTAACAGTCCAATTAACATATATATATATACACACACACACACACTGATTATAAACTGTTCATTATCACAGATTATCACAATTTAGTTTAACCCTATCCCTGTTCATATCAGTAACATGTTGATTATTGCTTAATCAAATGTCTATGCGAGCGTTCACGTAATTTTTACAATGTAGGCTATCCGATACAGTCAATGATGCGTCGGATACAGTCTACACTGTAGAAGATACTGTATAAGAATTTTGCGTTTGTTCGCTACATTGTTTCACTGCGGAGCATATTTATGTTGCACCATCCTTCTATCCGATTGGCTGAATAAGGACAACAGAGCATTCAGTTAGGATATAACCGTGGATCCAATTGGATATCCTTGTTAACGTTCTCTTTTTTTATCTGGGATTGTGGAAAACGATTGGATGGAAAAGGGAACTATGCTCGTAGAATTTTTGGGAGACGTTTGGGTTGTAGGAAGTGCCCTTTTATGGCATGCAGAACATTTTACAGATCATCGCACATCAACTTCCGGTTGGGTGTGTTCAGACGCTTAGTCTAGGAAGTAAATTGGAAATATCTCTCCTTTTAACACAATAATTGTTCACGGAATTAATACCAATCGAAAGGTAACCATTTCAGACATACAACGGACGGTTTTCTAACTTATTTTACTTACGCTAGCCTATTCCATATTATCTGCCGTCAATCTAACTTTCTTGTTCATGTTCATAGAAAGTAGCATATCCTGCTCATTCAACCTGGAAAAAGTAGCAACTCAACTAACTCCTTGACTTTCCCCTGGTTACGTTGTAGAAAATGTCCAAGTCTTTGAAGAAAATCGTAGAGGAGAGCCGGGAGAAGAATATACCCGAGGTCGATATGTGCGACAGGGGTGTATCAAATATGCTGGACATTCCAGGGTTATGTGAGTAGGGGCCTACCGTTGCTGTTTAATGCCATTATCTTCTCTATAAAAAAAACACTTGAATATGGCTTGCTGATTATTTGACAAGTAGAATCAGGTGGACTTGTCTGGGGGTACTCGAGGACCAGAGTTGGGAAACATTGGGGATAAGCGAGGACCGGAGTTGGGAAACGTTTGTCTAGCCCTGAATTCCTATTGGTTGATGTAGCATATAGATAGGAAGCAAAGCAGTGCCTTTGTGATCACACTTTTATGTGATCTGTTACTTGGTTGATGTTTGGATTTGGTCAAATTAATAATAATTATAAATGGTGTAGCCTACAAACTGCTGCATGCCTTATGCATCTGAAGGCAAAACAGTATATTTTTATTATAGGATTGGTCAGATCGACTCTTATATAATTGAACAGGGAGTTCATTTTCGGTCACACTTTACATGGCAGTGTCTTTTTTTACTTGATCTAATCAGGTCTGTTATTCCTGTAAGTACAGTTGTAGTAAGTAATTCCTCAGATAATGCTGGTTCATGTATGACATATCCTTTGTGTTTTTACTTTGCAGTCACACTGTCCAACATTACCCAGCTGGTTCTGAGTCACAACAAGCTCACAAGTAAGTTCTGACTGTTTATCTGTTGTTTATTCCGCTGTGAAGCAAGCAGACTTAGACCCAATCATGTCCCTTCAGTATTCTCCACTTTGACAGACAGATGTCTCAACCAATGTTCCCTCCCATTGTTTGGGGCACTGAGCAAATTTTGGGTCTATTGAGTGGAAACTTGAACTTTGAGAGAATTTTGTGCAACTTACACTGAATCTGTACTCTTACAGTTTGACAGTAGCCAATAGGCTATTTTGGCTATTTGAGGACAACGTAGGCCAACCAACAAAACCAATGGAGCGACTCCCAGAACAGTTTCACATGGAAATAGCTTTTTATTTCTATGATATAGCCTACAGTAGCCTATATGTGGTGTTCAATGCAGGACTACATTGCATGAGACGTTTTTACATTATGACAATCATTAATGATTGCTTACTTGGTCTGTAACACCATGGGCCAATTAGGTGACTGTAAAATGCATTGTGTTGTATGATGCAAGAAACCACTACAAAGTAAAATGTATTATTATTACCATACAGAGAATTAGTCAATGTAGGCTACCCCTCTGCCTCTTGGTTTATTTGCATATTCAAATCTGTCTCAAAATACAACACTGGCCCTTTAATTAAGACATAAGCTTTTTACCTGACTGGCTTTTCAAAGTGCTCTTGAAATGTAGCCTACACATTTTGTGTTCAGTGACGCGCGGCTCTGATCTGAAAAGAGCATTCACTTGTGGGTGATTGAAAGACCTCTCGTGGACTACACACGCCAATAGAGTCCTTCTCCGTTGCACTCTGGCTCTGCTTACAACAAAATCACACACTCAATCTTGCAAAGTTAGATTTGTTTTGGTTTTGTTGCATTGAAAAGGGGCTGATATAATGTTGATTCGATCACAGAAAAAAGACGTTGATCTGTATTGTGCAAACTAATGGGGCGAACTCCGTGAAGCTCAATCTTCTCTTGCATCTCTGTGCGGCCTGACGTTTCTTCTGTTTGCCAGTCCTGGAGGAGGTGCGTGGCTACGCAGGTGGGCCGCATAGAGGGAACATTTGTCTCAACCCTAGTTTCTGTCCGATTTGGAAATACTCTGAGTGTACAAAACATTAGGAACACCTGCTCTTTCCATGGCATAGACTGACCAGGTGAAATATTTGATCCCTTATTGATGTCACTTCTTAAATCCACCTCAATCACTGTAGATGAAGGGGTGGAGACCGGTTAAAGAAAGATTTTTAAACCTTGAGACAATTGAGACATGGATTGTGTATGTGTGTCATTCAGAGGGTGAATGGGCAAGACAAAATATTTAAGTGCCTTTGAACGGGGTATGGTAGTAGGTGCCAGGCGCACCGGTTAGTGTGTCAAGAACTGCAATGCTGCTGAGGTTTTTCCCTCTGAACAGTTTTCTGTGTGTATCAAGAATGGTCCACCACCAAAGGACATCCATTGCCACGACTGTAGGAAGCATTGGAGTCAACATGGGCCAGCATCCCTGTGGCACACTTTCAGCACCTTGTAGAGTCAATGCCGTGACAAATTGAGGCTGTTCTGAGGGGAAAATGCAGTGCAACTTAATATTAGATATTAGTTCCTAATGTATTGTACACACTATACACGTAGGTCCAGTGGACAGTTTATTAGGTGCACCACCCAGTTCACGAAAATGGTTTGCTGCTACAGGCAGTGAGTCACGTGTCCGTGGCTTGCTATATAAAGCAAATGGACAGGCATCAAGGCATTCAGTTACTGTTCAATTGAATGTTAGAATGTGCAAATTTAGTGACTTTGAGCATGGTATGTTCGCCAGTGCCAGGTGCGCTGGTTCCAGTATCTCAGAAACGGCCGACTTTTCATACACGACAGTGTCTAGGGTTTACAGAGAATGGTGCGACAAACAATAAAACATTCAGTCAGTGGCAGTCCTATGGGCGAAAACAGCTTGTTGATGAGAGGTGGAAGGAGAATGGCAAGAATCGTACCAGCTAACAGGCGGGCCCACAAACGGGCAGATAACGGCGCAGAACGGCATCTCAGAACGCACATCTCGTCAGTCCTTGTCACGGATGAGCTATTACAGCAGACGACCACACCGGGTTCCGCTCCTACCAGCTAACAACAAGAAGTGGCTCCAGTGGGCACGCGATCACCAACACTGGACAATTGAGGAGTGGAAAAACATTGCCTGGTCCGACGAATCATGGTTGCGTCATGCTGATGGCAGAGTCAGGGTTTGGCGTAAGCAGCATTAGTCCATGACCCCATCCTGCCTGGTGTCAAAGGTACAAGCTGGTGGTGTAATGGTGTGGGGGATGTTTTCCTGGCACACGTTAGGTCCCTTGATACCAATTGATCAGCGTTTCCATGCCCTGAAGAATTTGGGCTGTTCTGGAGGGTTTCGATCTGGTACTAAATGGGCGTACCTAATAACCTTGCCACAGTGTATATTATTGAAAGAGTTATTTTTACAAAATTACATACATACACAGCTATGAATGGCAACGCAAGGGTGTGAAATTGTGCTTATTACCACTAGAGTGCACACTTGTGCTGTAGTACTTACCTTAAAAGGCTCACTTTCCGAGATGAGCATTGGAGACCAAGGCCTTTGTAGTCAGCTTGAATAACGAAAGTCAGTTCACTTCTCTGTGTTTTAGCTGAGGGTGTTTGACAAAGTATGCATTTACTTGAGGATTTTTATTTGGGATCTCAAAGCCTAGGGTTCATGTGTGTTATGAGTAATTTAAAGAAGAACATAATTTAAGTTGCTAATATGTTTATTACATTATTACGCTGTTATTGCATTAATATGACATAAAACCAGGTAACATAGCAATGTAATCACAAAGAATGAGGCAGAGAATCATGTCTCTCTGTTAACTTGTGTATCATCTGTACAAGAGTCTGTAGTTAATTTTCGGACAAGCCCACTAGGGATACACTTGAAACAAATGAACAACAAAAAAATCGCAAGATCTCTCTTGGCATCTTCAGTCACTACTCCAGACACCAGCTCCAAGTTCACACCTAACTACCTGCATCATGTTTGCACATTGTTTATCTCATACTGCTGGTATCTTGAGTTTCCTGTTCTGTTCCTCACCCTAATCCCCATTTTAAGATGTCACACATTGAGATTACATCCATTATACATTTCTCTCTCCATGCTATTTATAGCGGAAGATCAGAGACTTGTTTTTGGAATAGCTAATTACCATTATCATCCATAACCATTTACCTGCAGGTGTTTCAGGTGCGACCATCTGATCCGTCTGTTGGCAATAATGTTCTTAGCTGTATTTATTTAGTTTTTACACAGCAAATCACTGTATTGTGAATATGGAGCTGTGGTTTATGGCTTTACTCTTCGTCTTGCCGTACCTCGAATGGGTTTTTCCCCTCTCTCCCCTCCGTGGCTCTGATCTTGTCCTGCCTGCTTTAAAGCGCTCCCAGATATAAAAGATAGCGTGCCGTCTTTTTGAACTTTTCAAGGTACTCAGATATTACAGTGACATTTGGAAAGTCTTTCATTAGAGAGGAGGAAGAGGAAGGTGACGAGAAGGGTGATCTGGGTGAGCAGGGTGCTTACTTAGCCTATGGGAGGGAGAGTGAGCGGTGTAGGAAGGGAGAGAGAGGCTTAGGGAGGGGGGAGCGGGAGAAAGAGGGGAAATGAGATGGCTGTTGCTGCTTAGCCAAAGGTTGGGACCGTTTCCCGAACACGTCTCTCCCCTATTACCATCAATCTATCTATCTGATCATTAACAACTCCCGAGTGTCACAGGGTCCCCATGCAGGCTGCACCAACCTGAACCCAGCCGCCTCCTCTCACACACACTCAAGAGGGCACCCACTTAATACCACACACTTAATATCACCCACTTAATACCACACACTTAATATCATACGCACACACACTATTCTCTCTCTCGCTTGCTCTCTCTCCCTCATTTATCTCCATTGAGACTAGCAATTAAACACAATTAAGCAAAAAAGTGTTATCTGTAGTATGAAATCGTATCGTCTTCAGCATGTCTAAGAGTTTAACTTTACTCGCATGAATACAGGGCAGGTGTAGTAAATGAATAGTGTGTAAAGAGATCACTGGAGTGTTGTATTGATTGAGGCGTAGGCCTAGATCTGCGTGGCCAGGTCCAGTACTCTGTGACCCTATGTTCACTCTGCATTGATTCAGTGGACATTCACAGATCTATTGAGACTGAGCCTGAATGGAATTGATTTTGTGGTGCGGGGTAAACCACTGGGATAGATGGAGAGAAATGGACTCTAAAAGTCCAGGGATCGGAATCGAGTCACGATTTTTTCACAGCTCGGGACTCCACTCTAAATCAATCAGTGATGATATGGATTCAGACTGGACCGGTTGTGACATGGACTTGGATTCAGACTGGACCGGTTGTGACATGGACATGGATTCAGACTGGACCGGTTGTGACATGGATTCAGACTGGACCAGTTGTGACATGGACATGGATTCAGACTGGACCGGTTGTGACATGGATTCAGACTGGACCAGTTGTGACATGGACTTGGATTCAGACTGGACCGGTTGTGACTTGGACTTGGATTCAGACTGGACCGGTTGTGACTTGGATTCAGACTGGACCGGTTGTGACTTGGATTCAGACTGGACCGGTTGTGACATGGATTCAGACTGGACCGGTTGTGACTTGGATTCAGACTGGACCGGTTGTGACTTGGACATGGATTCAGACTGGGCCGGTTGTGACTTGGTTGACAAAGTCTCTCTCCCTGGTATACTTTTAATTCCACATGCTACTAAGCTTTAGTTACAGACTACAGAGATTACACACACACACAAGCACTAGGGCGGGGAATTACCAGGGACCTAACAATACAATATTGTCACGATACTTAGGTGCCGATACGATAAGTATTGCGACTCATATGATTGTCACAAGTCTATATTTACGGGAATCAATATTGTGATTTGATCTTCCAATCATATTGCTCACTATATGACTGCTGCAGAGAGTGAAGAGAGAGCATGAGAAAATTAGTTTTGATCAGTCATGGAAATAAGTGCTGAAAACAAACATATTGGCTCACTATTTAAAAAGAGGATGAACAATACAGGAGTTTTGGCGCAAGTACAGCCGACTAGTGCTAGCTAATGGTACCTAGCAACAACAACAAAAAAATCCAAGTATTGATAAAATATCGTCCTAAATAATATTGTGGTATGTAGCTATAACAATTATGTCTCATCACTGAAAAGCAATCCCCTCAAAGACTAGCCTTTGTGACATGTTGTCCCTGTGATATGGAAACGGTATGGCAGGGACACGTTCAGTCACCCTGATCTCCCCAGGGACATTCCTGTCAGGTCCACCTGTTCTGTTTGTGTACCCCCCCCCCATCCCTTCTTAACCAACGCCTCCATTGATCAGGCCTCTAATCGGATAGAGGCATCATCTCATTATCTCCCTATCGATCTCTGTCCACCTCTCAAAAATTGACTCGTGGAGGGGAGGAAAGGGTGAGGAGCGGGAGGATAAGGTTGAGAGGGGAAAATAGGGGGAGGTGTAGGGAACAAAAGAAATGGCCCCATCATTAAAATGTCAAACCTCTGCCCTGATTGCCCTGGCCATAGAGCAGCTAAATGAGCCATCAAAGACATACAGGATGATAATTGGCTCGTTAAGACGCTGTACCATCAGCCTGACTATAGTGGTTCTTCAGCTGGTCGTAGTTTGACTCCATGGTTGCGTTTTAAAGTGATGAAAGAGTATGCAATGTTCAATAAGGCTGGGAGGAAGAAATACTGGTGGTCTGTATTTTTATTCCATGTTTTGTCTCTCTCTCTCTCTCTCTCAGCCATTCCTGCCAACGTGGCTGACTTGAAGAACCTGGAAGTTCTCAATGTGTTTAACAACCAGATAGAAGAGCTGCCCACTCAGATCAGCAGCCTGCAGAAGCTCAAACACCTCAACCTTGGGTAGGCCACCGAATGTATTTTTTAAATATTTTCTGTCTTGTGTGTGTGCGACTGTGGCTCTTCAGCTATGCCACTCCTTCATCCTCATTCCAAGCTCACAAAGCCTACATTGTCAGACAGGTGAGAGAAAGAGGGAAACTGTTCATTTGAACACTTGTTTATTTGCGGGTCTCTCTCTTCCCCTCAGGACATGGCTGTATCTCTGCGCTCAACTGAATTGCTGTTGTCAGGGCAGGGATCCTGTTATTTTCTCATCTCCGTTTGTGACACAAATCACTTCACCCCTGTAATTTGCCCTTAACGCTTTACCCATCACTTCACATTCACATAGTGGAATAAACCATTATCAACCAGTATGCACACATTTATCCTAGAAAAATGTAGATCACACATCTGGCTAATCAGTGTAAGAATACGAGCGTATGCCATCTCTTCATATGGTGATCAGTCGATCTATGTAATGCCACAATAAAGACTGGCAGAATTTACCAGCTTGCAATAGGTTTGATTTGATTAGATTGAAGGACTATAGAAGACAGCAAGCTATGTTCCTTACCTATACCAGTCTGCCAAAGACGACGAATCCCAAACCATTTCAGTTCTCCGGTCAAATGATGCACAGCACAAAGGGACAAGGCTAAACCTAAGACTGGTGTGCGTGAGGCACGGTGTATAATTAGCTATTTGCCAAGACAACATTGAGAGGCTCAGAGACAACTTCATATCGTGTATTTCTGTCCTCTGTGAGCACTTAAAGGCGGAACACAACCTGTTTCCTACTCTCATCCTCTCGTCCAGTACTCGGCATTAACGCTTTTCCTTTTGTCTGGGACAATTACAAAAATTAGTTGGACAAGAAGAATATAAATTTTATGTTGTCAAAATGGACAAGTAAAGACTTGTTTTTTCACACAAATCACAATATCAAACAATTACTCAGATCACAGGCCAACTTTGGAATAACATTCAAATACATTTTTCATGTACATATATACAAATTCTACAAAGTGTAGGTGATAAGCACATTGGCTACAGCCTCATGTCCAAACATGAGACTTTTTAATTCCACAGATATCGGCTAAACGCCAGTCACGTTTGGCCAAATACAATGGAGGATAATTCACGTGAACGTCTAAAGGCTTGATTCTGTCGACGTACTGGAGGCACCGTTCGTTCAGATGTAATGGTCGAGTGAAGGTCCGTGCCTGTTGCGCCCCGCACCTCACCCACCTTGAACCCGAGCGGAGGCGGTCAGCATTTCAAAACTATTCCACCGGAAACTTAATTGTTTTAAAACCTGCATGTTTTATGTCATTTTACGAAGCATGCCTTGTTTCAAAGTAGCTAAATTATGAGCATAGAAATGTTGAGGGAATTGTTGTTCTGTAGGTTTTCAAATCGACGTTATTTTATTGTCCAGCAGCCAAAGGCATTGTCCTAGTCAGTAATCCATCACGCTAGTTGATGCATCTTTTTACATTTTCCTTTTCTTCATTTCAAATGGATATTTTCATCTGTCACGTGAAACCGCTTGTGCGTGGGTGCGCGTTTGAGAAGTGTTTTTCTGCTAATTGCATTTTGGAACGTTCGCAAATAGCCTACAGCCATGTGTGCATTGTTGAGCTTTATAATATGAAGAAATAAAACTATCAACATTTTTAAGCTAAACGGTCTGATCTGTTGCATCAGCTTCTTTTTTTTAATGTGCAGTGGTTGTATGAATTTTGGAACTGTCGTTCCAGAACTTTCCAGACACTGTTTTGAACCGTAGACATATACAAAAGTAATTGGAATGTTGAAATATTTGAAAAGCTACCCAGGGTGGCCAACCATCCTCCATGAGAGCCTTAAAGGGACTGTTGTATTCAGAGGCTTGAATATGCAAAGATGCCAATAGGCTGTGTAGCCTATATTTAACCCCGTGCTTTTACACCTGCATTGTTTGCTGTTTGGGGTTTTAGGCTGGGTTTCTGTACAGCACTTTGAGATATCAGCTGATGTACGAAGGGCTATATAAATAAATTTGATTTGATTTGATTTGATTTATATTCCTGTCTGATTCTCTGGTAAAAAAAATGTTAATGCATTTTATTTTGTAGAGTGGTTCCTTGCATCTTAAAATTATGTCAGAATAGTGTTATAGGTCTTCTTTTAAAAATTTTAAAATGTATTTTGGGACAAGTGACTTGTGCTTTTGACCAGGTAAAAAATCTACAAGTCCTACTTGAGAGTTTTCTCTTTTATCTTCCTATGTTCTACTCCAGTTCAGTCACAGCCCAAATGTGTGGAATTAACAGTTTGCCCGTTACAGTTTTAACCCCAAATACTTTTGTGGGCCCCCCTCGCCACTGAAAGATGGGGGCTGGCGATAAGGGATTGGTCTCAATGTCACGCGGGATTACCAAAGTTTTTACAATCTCCTCCACCGCTCTGACATTCTGCGTCTCTTATGGATTGGCTGTCAGCTGCACCGTCTCCCAACCATAATCTAGGAAACATAAGCCTCGCAGACGTATTCAAGACCCACTGTCCCTTTCAGCGCGGTGTGTGTACTCTGTACTGTGTGTGTCTGATGTGTTTGTGTGTGTGTGTGCAGGCGAATTTGTGTGTACCTACCAACCTGATCTCATTTGTCAAAACAATCTCTGCCTCCCAACCTGTAATTGCCTTGCAAACATATCCTGGCGTCGCAGGATCAATTTGTTTTTGCTTTTCAAATCCGCCCTGAAAGCAAGGCGCTCCACTGTGTTCCCTGTGTCTTTGAGACGGCCTAGCCTCTTGTGGTGTGTGTGGATATTGATAATGTAATACCTGGAGATGTATAGACTGAGGCTTAAATGGTTGGGCTCAATCAGGACCTGATCTCCGGCTAGGCCCAGTGACACCTTGATCCTCTCCTTCTTCCTGAGCTCATTCTATAGAATCCTTAAACAGTTCTGCCACTATATATAAGAATATGCCTAACAGAAGGACTATATGTGACCTTGCATGCAGAATGTGAGATTACACAATACAATTGAAGAATGAGTTATTTCTCCCAAGGTGAACGCCAGCTAGTATGAAAAAAGAATGAGACTGCGTTCACTGTACATTGGATTTACTGTAGAAATAATGTCACAGGCTCAGGAAACCGATGTCTTCACCATTAGACCAAGTGGAAATGTCCTCTTGTGCTGAGGGTGACACTGATTTTTCTTCAGTCGAGGACTACCTCAGGAAATGCCGTTGTAAAGCTGTGAGTTGATTTAGCTCGTTGTTTTCTATCTGTCATTATGCGTGCAGTATGAACAGGATGAGTGCTCTGCCCCGAGGCTTCGGGTCCCTGCCTGCTCTGGAGGTGCTGGACCTGACCTACAACAACCTGAACGAGAGCTCACTGCCCGGCAACTTCTTCTACCTCAGTGAGTCACTCTCTCTCTCTCTCTCTCACACACACACTGCATCGCACGCACAGACGTCCACAGAAACCTGTGAAGAAACACACACATGTACTCAAGTGCGACTGAAATATTTCTCCTGGCACCACACGCTGGGCAGACCACCATTCTTATTACTGAGTCAAGCACATCATCATCATGGGGCTCATCTTTCCAATCAACTCCTCCATTCCATCCATCACCCTGTTCTGGTAATTGACGTGCCCTCTGATTAAAAATTTAAAAACAACTGAAAAGGGGATGTCTTCAACCAAGACCTAAAGTGGGAGAGAGAGAGTTGGTCTCCCCATCTCTGACTGTTTCTCTCTCTGAGGCTGCTGTGCTAGCTCTACTAATGGCCTGTTATTTTAATACTGATGATGACATAATGAAAGCACTATTCACACAGCAATCGGCGCCATTTTAATCTTATTCTCCCCCCCCCTCCCCCGCCTCGCACACTACCTCCTCTCCTCCCCACTCCATCTATCAAAGCTGGAGGAGGCTACGATGCCCAGACACACACACACACACACACAGATCGCTACTAATTCCCTGCCCAAATTAAACAGCCACTGATTAATGAATGAGGTGCATATGATTGTCTTTAATCAGAGATACAAGAAGGAGGATATGCACTTTCATTATTGCTATTAGAAGCCTGTAATGTGGCTATTTTTGGTATTTTACTTTGCTCCAAAGGAACTGTTTCCCTTAGAGTGACATACCAGGAAGTATGCCTGTCTGTCTGGATGTCTCCCCAAATCCCTGATGGAAGAATAGTGTCAGTGAATCTGAAGATTACCCTTTTGGTCTAGTCTGTCTCTCTGTTTGTGTGTGTGTCTCTGGGTGTGGGGGTGTGTGTCTCTGTGTGGGTGTCTCTGTGGGTGTCTCTGTGTGGGTGTCTCTGTGTGTGTATATGTGTCTCTGTGTGTATGTGTGAGAGAGAATGAGAGGCAGTGTTAGCTGCTGTCTTCCAGTGTGTCAGTATGTGTGTTTGTTTATATAGACCCCCCCCCCCCCCCCCCTCCCGACAAGACAAGCAGCAGTAAATCTATGTTTGACCCATGTGTGTGTCAGCTGCCCAGAGCTTGCAAACGGTTATTAATCAGCCGTGACTGGTCTTATTGATCACGCTTCGGCCTGGTTAGGACTGAAAGTCCAGTGCACACACACACACTAACCAACTCCTGTGTAAATTGCAGCTACCCTGCGTGCACTCTATCTCAGTGACAACGACTTTGAGATGCTTCCTCCAGACATCGGCAAGCTGGGCAAGCTGCAGATTGTGAGTCATTTATCTAAATATCTCCCTCTGAATATCAGTGGTCTCCTTTCTCTCCTTCGTATTGCTTGGTTGGTTCCTTGTATTCTCCGTCACCTAGAACTGCCTTAATACAGGAGTGACAGTTCCCCACAATAAGGACTTCAAATGGCATGTGTCTCTCCTATTGTGATGTCTCAAGATTTTTTATTCTGATTGTAGATGGGAAATCATTGTTTAGTATACAGTTGAAGTCGGAGGTTTACATATATTGACTCCAACCTAAGTGTATCTCGTTTTTTTTCAACCACTCCACACATTTCTTGTGAACAACCTATAGTTTTGACAAGTCGGTTAGGACATCTACTTTGTGCAAGTCATTTTTCCAACAATTGTTTACAGACAGAGTATTTCACTTATAATTCACTGTATCACAATTCTAGTGGGTCATAAGTTTACATACACTAAGTTGAATGTACCTTTTAAACCGCTTGGAAAATTCCATAAAATTATGTCATGGCTTTAGGCTAATTGACATCATTTGAGTCAGAGGTGTACCTGTGGATGTATTTCAAGGCCTATCTTCAAACTCAGTGCCTCTTTGCTTGACATCATGGGAAAATCAAAAGAAGTCAGCCAAGACCTCAGAAAAAATATTGTAGATCTTCACAAGCCTGGTTCATCCTTGGGAGCAATTTCCAAACGCCTGAAGGTACCACGTTCATCTGTGCAAACAATAGCACGCAAGTATAAACACCATGGGACCACGCAGCCGTCATATCGCTCAGGAAGGAGACTCGTTCTATCTCCTAGAGATGAACATAGTTTGGTGCGAAAAGTGCAAATCAATCCCAGAGCAACAGTAAAGGACCTTGTGAAAATGCTGGAGGAAACGGGTATAAAAGTATCTACATCCACAGTGAAACAAGTCCTATATCGACACAACCTGAAAGGCCGCTCAGCAAGGAAGAAGCCACTGCTCCAAAACCAGTATAAAAAAGCCAGACTACATTTGGCAACTCCACATGGGGACAAAGATCGTACTTTTTGGAGAAATGTCCTCTGGTCTGATGAAACAAAAATAGAACTGTTTGGCCGTAATGACCATTGTTATGTTTGGAGGAAAAAGGGGGAGGCTTGCAAGCTGAAGAACACCATCCCAACCATGAAGCACGGGGAAGGCAGCACCATGTTGTGGGGGTGCTTTGCTGCAGGAGGGACTGGTGCACTTCACAAAATAGATGGCATCATGAGGTAGGGAAATTTGTGGATATATTGAAGCAACATCTCAAGATGTCAGTCAGGAAGATAAAGCTTGGTTGCAAAGGGGTCTTCCAAATGGACAATGACCCCAATCAATCAAAGTTGTGGCAAAATGGCTTAAGACAACAATATTTACTATGATTAAATGTCAGGAATTGTGAAAAACTGAGTTTAAATGTATTTGGTAAGGTGTATGTAAACTTCTGACTTCAACTGGATGGGGATGAATGTCTGCTGTGCAAACAGTACATATTTAATGTTTTATATACATTGACCTCATCCAGAAGACGAGGTCAGTACAGGTGCATCAAAGCTGGGACCAATCTTGCATTACTCTTCTCATATGTATATACTGTATTCTACACTATTCTACTGTATCTTAGCCTATGCTGCTCTGACATTGCTCGTCCACATATTTATATATTCTTAATTCCTTTACTTAGATTTATGTGTACTGGGTATATGTTGTGTAATTGGTTAAGTATTACTTGTTAGATATTGCTGCGCTGTCGGAGCTAGGAACATTTCGCTACACCCACAATAACATCTGCTAAACACGTGCGTGTGACCAATAAAATGTGATTTTATTTTATTCAGAATGTATAAATCTTTGTCTTTCTCTCTCGTCCTTCATCTCTCCCTCTACGTCTCTCTCATTACCCCCCCTTCTCACCCCCTATCCTCCTCTCCATAGCTGAGTCTGAGGGATAATGACCTCATCTCTCTGCCTAAAGAGATAGGAGACCTGGCCCAGCTCAAAGAGCTCCACATTCAGGGCAACAGGCTCACTGTGCTGCCCCCTGAACTGGGTAAGACTGACCACACGAACACACTATTGCACACAGACACACACAGTCACTGTATGTGGGCGCAGGTGTCGTTGACTGCTCCTCTGGTTGGCTGGCCTCTCCCAGCATCGCCCCACTGCCCTCACCATCCCACTGTGTGTGCGTGTGCGTGTGTGCGCGTGCGCGCGCATGTGCATGCCCCAGATGGCATGCTTCACAGATCCACAAACCCATGAACCCCCACAGAGGTCACCAGGGGTCGACCCTCTCTCTGACAGCCTGTAGAGTACAATGTGTGGACCCTCGCCACTGGAGGTTCTGCAGCTCAACCCAGCTCAGTTTACGAAACTGAAACACCTTCCAGTACAATACAAAGGAAATATTTTCATCAGTTGGTAAAAAACAAAAAAGGGGATGTCTTCAGCCAAGACCTAAAGCAGAAGAGAGAGGAGGAAGAAGAGAGGGAGGGAGAGATGGTCTCCTGTTTCTCTCACTATGTGTGTAGAGCTGATTAGAATCTCCCTGTCACGGCTCCCTAATCCCAGTGTCTCACTGCTCTGGCCTTGTTAGGGCCACAGCTACACCACCAGCCAAAAGAGAGAATGGGGGAGGGAAAGCGGGAGGGAAATGATGTGGCGGGAGAGAATGTTAGAGAGATGGAGGGACGGACAGGCGGAGGGAGCGACTGAGGGACGGGGTGCTCCAGAGATGGAGGGACAGACAGGCGGAGGGAGCGACTGAGGGACGGGGTGCTCCAGAGATGGAGGGACGGACAGGCGGAGGGAGCGACTGAGGGACGGGGTGCTCCAGAGATGGAGGGACGGACAGGCGGAGGGAGCGACTGAGGGACGGGGTGCTCCAGAGATGGAGGGACAGACAGGCGGAGGGAGCGACTGAGGGACGGGGTGCTCCAGAGATGGAGGGACAGACAGGCGGAGGGAGCGACTGAGGGACGGGGTGCTCCAGAGATGGAGGGACAGACAGGCGGAGGGAGCGACTGAGGGACGGGGTGCTCCAGAGATGGAGGGACGGACAGGCGGAGGGAGCGACTGAGGGACGGGGTGCTCCAGAGATGGAGGGACGGACAGGCGGAGGGAGCGACTGAGGGACGGGGTGCTCCAGAGATGGAGGGACGGACAGGCGGAGGGAGCGACTGAGGGACGGGGTGCGGACCAGAGATGGCAGAGATGGACGGACAGGCGGAGGGAGCGACTGAGGGACGGGGTGCTCCAGAGATGGAGGGACAGACAGGCGGAGGGAGCGACTGAGGGACGGGGTACTCCAGAGATGGAGGGACAGACAGGCGGAGGGAGCGACTGAGGGACGGGGTGCTCCAGAGATGGAGCAGAGGAAAAGAGGGGGATGAGGGGAGAAAGAGATGAAGAGGGAGTGGCCCCTCTAACAAGGAGCAGCCAAGTGCACAGGGGAAGTGCAGGTTTGGGGATAGAAGATCGGCATTGTAGCTGTGGAGACCACACTGGAGAGAAGAGGGACTAACACCGACCTAATCCTGTAACTAGGGGAGAGGGATGATTGAGCGGTGGGAAGGAAAAGAGGATAAATAAGGGCGATGAGGTTTCAAGTGTATGTAATATAAATTTTAAAAAGTGTATTTCAGACATTATTACAGTTTAACCATACTGTAAAACCATCAAATCATTCAGTCTCTGAATTCAACCCTAGTTCGTTCTCACTAAAAGAAATTCCAGACAAAGCTGAAAGCAAGGAGTTGATTAAGAAGAGCAGTGAAACTGTAGATTCTGTACAATTATAGATGAACAGCTGAACAACCCTAACTAACTAGTTAGCATGGGGCTGCTGGTGTTGGCTTGCTCTGACCAGGCGTAACATTGGGGTTGGGGGACCTAGGGGTTTTAGGTTTTAGGCCCAGACAGCTCTCTCGGTGCTGGGCTAGTCAGATGTGTGTTAATTGGTCTCTGAGGTGCTACCATCGACCACATTAGCACCGTGACCCGTCGCCCGCGCCACAATGTTGTCAGAACGTTGTTCACTCTTTTGCCCTTTCTCTCCCTCTTTCCTCGCTCCTCTTCTCCCCACACCTTCATCTCTCCACCCGTTGACCTCTTCTCCCTCCCTCCTTTCCTCTCTGACACTCTTTTCTATATCACTCAATCTCCTAATCTCTCTGTTCATCCCTTCTCTCTCTCTTCAGGTAACCTGGATCTGACTGGGCCTAAGCAGGTGTTCAAGGCTGAGAATAACCCTTGGGTGACCCCCATTGCAGACCAGTTCCAGCTGGGAGTCTCCCATGTGTTTGAATACGTCCGTTCCGAGACCTACAAGTAGTAAGTAGTCTAATCTACAAACACCCCTACACCTACAGCAGTAGTGGACTCACTGACTCCGACCTACTGAGGGAGAGGGCTCTAAGAGGAGAGAATGGGACGTGTGTGTGTGTGTTAAGGACTTTAATTCGTGTGACTGTCTGTGTGTCTCCCTATCCTGCTGGTCTTGTGGCTGTATCATGGTGGTGTTGGACCCTCGCCCTGCTCTCTCCTGGGCCCTCAAACCTTTACTTCTCATTAGGGACAGAGCGAGGATCCTCTGTCCTCTCCTTCCCTCTTTTCTCGTTCTGTCCATTGAGCTACTGGACTGCCACTTCAAGGCAATCCTCCAGCCGAGACCCACTCACTCTTATAGACCTGAGGGAGTTTGTCCGTTCCTCTACAGATGGTGTACAGTAGCTTTCGGTTTCTGTTGCGTTGTCCTCCTGCTCAGGGCTCTATGGATTTCCATCCCAATGGCAGGTGTAAAAGGGGGATAAATAAAGAAGCGTATGATGTCACTTCCTGCATAATGGCGGATGTCTCTAGGCTCTGACCCCGGCACCAGCTGTCTACGTCCCAGACTCCCTCAGTGCCAGCCCCAGACACAAGGATGGAGAGCTGGAGGAGGAAGGTGATACAGACCTGTAAGACTTGGCCATTGGTGGGAGGCAATGTTCTCTCTAAACCACGCACCTCCTCCAGGACTGGCAAACAGAAGAAACGCCAGCCCACGCAGAGACGCAAGAGGAGATTGAGCTTCACTGAGTTCGCCCCATTAATTTGCACAATACAGATCAACGTCTTTTTTCTGTGATCGAATCAACATATCAGCCCCTTTTCAATGCAACAAACCAAAACAAATCTAACTTTGCAAGATTGAGTGTGTGATTTTGTTGCAGGCAGAGCCAGATTCTATTGGCGTGTGTAGTCCACGAGAGGTCTTTCAATCGCCCACAAGTGAATCTGCCTTTCAGATCAGTGCTGCAAGTGTGCACATTTGTTGATATTCTTTGCTAGTTAGCAAGTTAACTCAGTTCTAGATAAGTATAGGGCAGCAATAGGGAGTTAGTTTGGTGGGAGCTACCCAGAGAGCAGAGCTAACAGCATGAAATAACACTCCCAACAACAGCACAGCCCTGTCTGACAAGCCCTGGAGCTGTCGATGTCTGCTTTGAGTTACCTCTACTGTCTGTTCACTGCTGAGCCCATCTTTACTCTAAAGCCTTGTGCGCACACACACACTCTCTATTTCTCTCTCTTTCTCTCTCTGTGTTTCGCTCTCTCTTGTAATATGTTTTTGTGTTTAAAAGAGCGGAGACTTTTAAAGATTTCCTGTGTGTGGATGGTGAGGCTAATTTTAGTCCTCTTATAGAGGGCAGTTTTATTTTGGAGTCTTTGTTTCTGGAACAACCCAGTCAGGTCATTCTAGTTAATGTCTGTAGTTGGTTCTATTAACCCAGAATCAGATCAATTACTATGACGGGCTTGAGGCATTCATTTTGTCTGTCTGTGACTGGGGACTGGTATTGTAGTACAGTATCGGCCCATTCCAAAGCTATTTACGCACCACTTAAACATTATCTATGCATTTGAAACCCATAGTTTTGGTTTGTACTGTACCAGGTATGTTCTTAGATGGCACAGTTGAACTAGCCTTGTCCATTGCTCTATGTACTGTACCTAACTTCTGGACTCCCGAGTGGCTCCCGAGTGGCGCAGCGGTCTAACGCTTCGATCACATCAACAGCGTCATTACATTTCGGGACACCAGAATTGCATTAATTTCCAATGAAACACTGCCTTGCAGTGTTGCGTTTGCCTTGCAGCGTTGCGTTTGTGTTGCGTTTGCCTTGCAGCGTTGCGTTTGTTGCGTTTGCCTTGCAGCGTTGCGTTTGCCTTGCAGCGTTGCGTTTGTTGCGTTTGCCTTGCAGCGTTTGCCTTGCAGCGTTGCGTTTGTTGCGTTTGCCTTGCAGCGTTTGCCTTGCAGCGTTGCGTTTGTTGCGTTTGCCTTGCAGCGTTTGCCTTGCAGCGTTGCGTTTGCCTTGCAGCGTTGCGTTTGCCTTGCAGCGTTTGCCTTGCAGCGTTGCGTTTGCCTTGCAGTGTTTGCCTTGCAGCGTTGCGTTTGCCTTGCAGTGTTGCGTTTGCCTTGCAGCGTTTGCCTTGCAGCGTTGCGTTTGCCTTGCAGCGTTTGCCTTGCAGCGTTGCGTTTGCCTTGCAGGGTTTGCCTTGCAGCGTTGCGTTTGCCTTGCAGCGTTTGCCTTGCAGCGTTTGCCTTGCAGCGTTTGCCTTGCAGCGTTGCGTTTGCCTTGCAGCGTTTGCCTTGCAGCGTTGCAGCGTTTGCCTTGCAGCGTTGCGTTTGCCTTGCAGCGTTTGCCTTGCAGCGTTGCGTTTGCCTTGCAGCGTTTGCCTTGCAGCGTTGCGTTTGCCTTGCAGCGTTTGCCTTGCAGCGTTGCGTTTGCCTTGCAGCGTTGCGTTTGCCTTGCAGCGTTGCGTTTGCCTTGCAGCGTTGCGTTTGCCTTGCAGCGTTGCGTTTGCCTTGCAGCGTTTGCCTTGCAGCGTTTGCCTTGCAGCGTTTGCCTTGCAGCGTTTGCCTTGCAGCGTTTGCCTTGCAGCGTTTGCCTTGCAGCGTTTGCCTTGCAGCGTTTGCCTTGCAGCGTTGCGTTTGCCTTGCAGCGTTTGCCTTGCAGCGTTGCGTTTGCCTTGCAGCGTTTGCCTTGCAGCGTTGCGTTTGCCTTGCAGCGTTTGCCTTGCAGCGTTGCGTTTGCCTTGCAGCGTTTGCCTTGCAGCGTTGCGTTTGCCTTGCAGCGTTTGCCTTGCAGCGTTGCGTTTGCCTTGCAGCGTTTGCCTTGCAGCGTTGCGTTTGCCTTGCAGCGTTGCGTTTGCCTTGCAGCGTTGCGTTTGCCTTGCAGCGTTGCGTTTGCCTTGCGTTTGCCTTGCAGCGTTGCGTTTGCCAGCGTTGCGTTCTGTGTGGTGCATACGTTGGGTTTATTGAATTCATGTGTCAAACTGTGTAGACAGTTTGGCAGAAATGGCAGCAGGTGAATGATGAACTATTGTTGCGTACATATTCAGATGATGCTGTGTGCTATTTTGCGCAAGGACTCTGGCGGTGTGTTCGAAGCGTAAGGCACTGCATCTCAGTGCTAGAGGGGTCACTACGGACCCTGGTTCGATCCCGGGCTGTATCACAACCGGTCGTGATCGCGAGTCCCATAGGGCGGTGCAAAACTGGGCCAGCGTCGCCTGGGTTAGGGGAGGGTTTGGCCGGGGTATGCCGTCATTGTAAAATAAGAATTTGTTCTTAACTGACTTGCCTAGTTAAATGAAGAAAAAAAAAATACTAAACTAGAAGACCAGAGATACAGTCTAGGTTGAGGCGGCGAAAAATTGGGCCAGTGTCACCTGGGTTAGGGAGGGTTTAGTAGGCCGTCATTGGGAGGCGGACGCAGAACAAATCCCTCTGTTGAAAACTTTCATATCCAGCTGATCCTACATCTTCAGAGAGACTCGACCCACACACTGGAACTTATCTTCCTGTGTGTGTGTGTGTGTGTGTGTGTGAATATGTGCCTCTGTGACCTGGTGCAAGGACATGTCTGTCTGGGTTTATCCAAAGCTATGGCATCCCACTCTACTGTTGAACTGTAGTAGATTCTGCAAGCATACAATATGCATCTAGGCACTGTGACGCTCATAGTTACACCTTTTGTTGCAATCAAACCAACAGCAGTTTCTGTCAATCCAAAATAGTACACTTATTTTAGCGTTCCGTTTCCAAAGTGTGCGTTTTCTTGAACGTTTCCCTCTGTGTTTTGATAGGCGTATGCTAATGTGGCGCTGGCCACTGACCAACGACAGGTTTGATACACACCAATGCCGTCTGCATCAGATGTATGGTGTTGAAGACTGGCATATATTACTAACGGCAGGTTTGATGCACAATCAATGCTGTCTGCATCAGTGATGATGTTAAACGCTGTGGTCAATGAAAATGCCGGGTACCATAAATCACTACTCAGACAGGCCAAGTCAAACCGGCGTCCCTGCCGCTGAGATTATACTAGACCTCTCGCTTTATCTGTCTCATAAGTCATCTTTATATTTCCTCATCGATTCGCTGATTCATCAAGACAAAAGTGGTGGTGAATGTGCTGTTGGAAACGTCACGGTCTGCTGTTGATACTGGCATTTTAATTTGGTATTGCAGGGGACCGATTGCAAGTGTCACGATCGATGATTGTTCCTGCTAATATTTTGTATTATATAGTGTTTTGTATTTGTATAAAGTACCTCAACTGTGCCTTCGTTTAGTGTTCTCCTTGGTACAGAATTCAAGCCTCTAGGCCTAAATCTATTATGAGCTGGCAAAGATGCGGCAATGTTTCTTCCTTCCTTGTCAGTCAGCTTACGCCCTCTTCTGTAAAGTGGAAAATACATTTCCCCAAGAGAGAAAATAAGCATTTGCTTGCAGAAGTTCCCGTAGTCGCAAGTCTTCCACAATTTATTGAGATGCCATTCTAGCTTTTTTGTGTTAAAAGGTTTTTTAAATGACTCATTAGCTAGGAGTGAATAGGTTTTGTCTCTTTGAGTCTACTCCGTTGTTACATGGGTTATGCTCGTCATGGACATGGTGTGCTGTAGCACTCTATGTGAAATCACTGTGAGGTGGATTTTAAATAGGCTATTCAGACAATGTGATCCTCATTCTCTGTTAGTGTGTTAACGAGGTGCAGACTTTGTGGGGGATGGTGTTATTAGTGTACTTTCACTTTACTGGTCCCCGTGTGTGTGTGTGTGTGTGTGTGTGTGTCAGACCTGGGTTCAAATTCTATTTAGGGTTTTGAAATGACTTTCAAAGACATTTTGAAGGTAGTAGTTGAATATTGGAATATATTTGGAAATACACTTGAAATGTGTTGGCATGTATTTGAAAATATTTAAATCAAGTGTATTTTCAAATAGAAAATATTTAAATGCTCCCAAATGTTTTGAACCAATGTCTGTGTGGTATTTGGAAAAAAAGTATTTATAGGAAGTAATTTGAAAATACTTCAAATTGAAGTACCTGATTTGGGCACATTATTTGAAAATACACAGAAAATACGTTTTTAAGTAACTAATAATTAAATATGCATGTCTTTGAACCCAGGTTTTGTGTGTGTGTGGGAGGGGGGGGGTAACGGTTATCTCACATTAGACAGGCGTTAACAGACCTCCGGGTTGTGTCTGGTCTCCGAAGGATTCATACTCACAGCAGCCTCCTTCTCACTTTCCTCAGTGTCCTTCAGACACCACTACTCAAGACTCACTCTCTATTCCTCCTTCTCTCACTCCCATTTCCCTTCTCTTACTCTGCCTCCATCTAGCTCTCTTTCTCCCTCTTCCCTTCTCTCTACATCAGTTTACTCCCTAACATGTCATGGAGTTTACTTTCATTGCTTGCTCAGGGATAAGAGTACCAGTGTGCTTTTCAATGCAACGCATGGCAGAAAATGTTGTACTTCTTGGTATGTCCTCTTGAACAAAGAATCCATTGCAGTTGGTACTACACTATAGAGCATTAGACATTCTGCAAGAGTATAGTTCAACCCTACCGTCACCCCACTAAGGTCTCTTCTATCACGATCACTGCTTTCTCTCGGCGTTGTCAATAGTATCCAGAAATTGCTGTGTCTTCAGTCTTCTGTGGTTTTCTGAAGCCCCAAACCATAGTGCAGCACCATTATACTCATCCGTTTAGGAGCGTGTGTTTTAAGGAGGAGGGTATGGACTGTTAAGTAGTGCCCGCTCTCCTCTCTTCCCTTCGTCCTTCTTAGTTCTTCAAATTAAGTGTGTGTGTGTTGTCTTAATTGTGTTTTCATTTCTCAGTCAGCTCTGGACAGCTGTGCAGTGACGAACGCTAGCCACCCTCTCTTATCAGCAATCATTAAGAGAAGAGAGAGAAACGGAGCGAGAGGAATCTGTTGTGTGTGAGGGAGCAGAATTTGAGTTTAACATGTGTTAATGCTTTATGATTATGCCATGACTTTCCCTTCGCCGCTGTCTGTCTGTCTGTCTGTCCACCGGTCCGGCTGCCAATTATTTCTGTCAAGTTAACAAGCTCCGTATGAAATATGCATGACAGGTACACACACACACACACACACACCTGCTGTGAAACTACTACTGCTGGCTTCAGCCAGAGACTGAAGCTAAATAGGCTCTAGGTGTATCAGTTAAAAATTACTTTAAACCTATTAGGAAGTGTTCTCCTCAATGCTGTGTGGGCATTCGGATCATTAGGAACCAATCAGGGTTTGTCTGGTCTAGACACAGGTGCTCAGCACTTTACAAACCCACCCGCTGAGTCTGCCATCTAAATGGTACCCTATGTAATGCACTACCTTTGACCATAGGGCAATGGCCGTGTCAGTCACGTGATATTTAAAATGACGTGTTTTTAAACCATAGACCTCTGTGGAGTTATCTTTGTAGGACTTTTGAGTTTTATTTTGAGTCCGACCTCAGAAAGTACAATGAGAGAGGCAAGGTGATAGATGATGTTATCATGTGTTGATAACTCTGAATTCAACTAACACATTCGTGTCATAACGGCACAGTAGGAGAGGGGAGGGAAATCCTTTGCACTAAGCTTCTCTCTGGCGTAGCTAACTAACATCCTCCCCCAACACACACACACACACACTTTACCTTAGCATATTTTATCAGGCGATTCTGCATGGCTAGCTAGCCCTAGTTCGTTAATTCTGCTGAATGTGCTCAGAAGAGTTTTCAGACTTTCATCCTCCGAGCTAATTATATTCATGCATTAATGAATATGCCCGCCTCGCTGACATGGGTGGACAGGGGCCCACTGGCTACTGGGTACGGCTGCCATTTGGGCCTTTACTCCCTCTGTGACTAGTATGTGTCTGGAGCTAGTAGTGCAGCTGTCGGTGTATGAGGCTGGTAAAATGGCTGTTGAGCTAGTAGTGCAGCTGTCTGTGTATGAGGCTGGTGAAATGGCTGTTGAGCTAGTAGTGCAGCTGTCGGTGTATGAGGCTGGTGAAATGGCTGATGAGCTAGTAGTGCAGCTGTCGGTGTATGAGGCTGGTAAAATGGCTGTTGAGCTAGTAGTGCAGCTGTCTGTGTATGAGGCTGGTGAAATGGCTGTTGAGCTAGTAGTGCAGCTGTCGGTGTATGAGGCTGGTGAAATGGCTGATGAGCTAGTAGTGCAGCTGTCGGTGTATGAGGCTGGTAAAATGGCTGTTGAGCTAGTAGTGCAGCTGTCGGTGTATGAGGCTGGTGAAATGGCTGATGAGCTAGTAGTGCAGCTGTCGGTGTATGAGGCTAGTAAAATGGCTGTTGAGCTAGTAGTGCAGCTGTCGGTGTATGAGGCTGGTGAAATGGCTGATGAGCTAGTAGTGCAGCTGTCGGTGTATGAGGCTGATGAGCTAGTAGTGCAGCTGTCTGTGTATGAGGCTGGTGAAATGGCTGATGAGCTAGTAGTGCAGCTGTCGGTGTATGAGGCTGGTGAAATGGCTGATGAGCTAGTAGTGCAGCTGTCGGTGTATGAGGCTGGTGAAATGGCTGATGAGCTAGTAGTGCAGCTGTCTGTGTATGAGGCTGGTGAAATGGCTGATGAGCTAGTAGTGCAGCTGTCGTTGTATGAGGCTGGTGAAATGGCTGATGAGCTAGTAGTGCAGCTGTCTGTGTATGAGGCTGGTGAAATGGCTGATGAGCTAGTAGTGCAGCTGTCGGTGTATAAGGCTGGTGAAATGGCTGATGAGCTAGTAGTGCAGCTGTCGGTGTATGAGGCTGGTGAAATGGCTGTTGAGCTGTAAGTAAACTTTGTCAATCTCAGTACGGACTGAAGCAGTCAGTGATAGTTGAAACCTGAATGTCCAAAATCGACTGTATACTCACAGATCTAGAGTTTTCCCATTAGAAAGAAAAACACTTCTCTTCTGTGAAGAAAGATGACAACGTGCGGAGGAGGACAGTGAAGACCTGGCGTGTTATTGTCTTGTAGTGGCAGATTGCAGATCGTTTTCCATACTGTCCTACACTATACAGACCCTGTATAGTGTATAACCACAGTACATCAGACCCTGTTATGGTATATAACCACAAACCACAGGGATAGAATAAACTGTCCAGCTCCCTGCCTCAGCCTAAATCCATAGTGACAAGGCCACAGGAAATCCATGGGGATGCTCGATGAGACTAAATGACAATAATTAAGACGCATGACAAACGAGCTGTGCTCCCAGCCTATGACAGATCTTCCCTCCACTCCTACTCTCCTCCCTGCCTGCCCACATCGTTAGCTGTAACCTTAAGGATGATCGAACAGTCTATTGTTGCTGACTGACCAGCCCACTGCTATGCTTACGTGTGGCACCAACGAGGGTAAGAACAATTTGGGATATTCTACCTCTGCTTTTACACAACTCATAGCACCAATGTATTGTAATGCGTATACCCCTGAGAGAAATGATAATTCCAATGACCCTAATGTAGATCCTCAAGAGTCGTGTATCATTCTAGGCAATTAGTGCAGGCCTACTACTGTGTATATGAGGTTGTTGGACTGTATTTGTGCCATAGAAGTGGATGGTTACTTCGTTAATAATGCATGTTGTACAGAGGCTAATTTGTGTTATTGTTACATCATTGATTTCTCTGATTTTTCTTCCTCACAGGGGCCTCAATCGTGCTGTTTGGGGCCCTCGATTGGCCCCTTGTCTCCATTCATTACGGGAACTGAGAGAAAGAAGGAGAGCGAGAGAGTGGGGAAGAGAGAGCAAAGCTAGAGAGACGAGGCCCCTGTATGTTTGTCCTTTTAATGAGGCGTCTGATTGATAACCTGTAGGAGGCCCCTGGCCACTCAGGGGCCCGTGTTATAGAGCTGTTCTCGAGGCCCGGCTAATGAGAAGTGATGGGACTCCAGTGATCTCTCACCCCATTTGACCTGACCTATAGATACTGTCTTCTCTGAGGTATGCAGATTCCGATGCATAGTACAGAGAAAGGTATACTTGGAAATTTGCATTGACTGTGATATGTGGTTGTTTCCCTCCTATTAACCTTAGTTGAATGTACTCGACTGTAAGTCACTCTGGATGAGAGTTTCTGCTTAATGACAAAAGTACGAGTTTGTACGTATTTCTAGGCGCCATATGAGTTTGAATTCACTTCTTATAACTATAGCAATGGATAGAAATGGTAGATCTTGGTTTCACTCAGAAGTATATTTCCATCTGTAAAACCTATAGTAATGCTATAAAATAACTGTAAAACTGAAAATGGAATGGCCTCCCGAGTGGCGCAGTGGTCTAAGGCACTGCATTGCTGTGCTTTAGGCATCACAAACGACCCGGGTTTGATCCCGAGGCCGTGTTGCCAGCCGGCCGCAACCGGGAAACCCATGAGGCGGCGCACAATTGGCCCAGCATCGTCCGTGTTAGGGGAGGGTTTGGCAGGCCGGGATGTCCTTGTTCCATCGCACTCCTTGTGGTGTGCCGGGTACAATGCATGCTGACATGGTCGCCAGTTGTACGGTGTTTCTTCCGACACATTGGCGCAGTTGTTTTCCGGGTTAAGCGATCAGTGTGTCAAGAAGCAGTGCGGCTTGGCAGGGTCGTGTTTCATAGGACGCATGGCTCTCGACCTTCGCCTCTCCCGCATCCATACGGGGGTTGCAGCGATGGGACAAGACTGTAACTACCAATTGGATATCACGAAATCGGGGAGAAAAAGGGGTAAAAAAGGACCCCTAAAAAATGATTAAACAAAAAAATAAAAAATGGAACAGGATGATAAAGGATAGAGCTGGGACGATAAACTGAAAATCTTCGACACTGACCATACTTATCATAGGCATTTTGCAGATATTGTTCCTTACAATAAGCAGCCTATACTAGCAAAATGTATAATGGATTAAGTTTGCTAATATGTGTGATTTGTTAATGGGACAATTGATGGCAATAACTATCAAACTGGTAGTATTAGTTTAAAGGATAATAAAAAATATAAATACTTTGGTGTACATTGCTATAAACTTATCGTGTATTTATTGTTATCGCATCAATTTAGGCAATTTATTGAAAAAATATTTTTGTCCATATCCCCCAGCCCTAATACAGAACACCTGATATCAGATCAATGACCCAAGGTGCTGCACAATTATCAAGAGAGAGAGAACCTATGGACACACACTGGCAAGTGCTTTGATTATTTAAGCCGTGTAAAATGGAAAATAGAAAAAGCCATATAAAGAGTCTCACACCAGGACCCATTAAGTTCTCTGTGCTGCTCTCCCCCTTTTAATGGCCCTAAGTCTTCACAAGGGTCCTGTCCAGTCCCCTCTCCACTCACTGCAATGCTATGGGAAATCTTTGTGTTTATGCAGAGACAGAACTGCTGCTGCTGCCCATGTACAGTGGTAACAAGACTCTAGTCGGCCCTCAATGATTTGCGCTGTATGTATGTATGTGTGCTGGTGGCAGGGGGGGGGGGCAGTTCTGTGGATATCCCATCTTCCCCTTGGGCTCTGGCCTCTCCAGTGAACAACAGACTGTGACAGAGTGAGGAAGAGAGAGAGGGGAGGGGGGAGAGGACAGAGCACATGGAGGAGGAAGAGGGGAAGTCTCGTTGTAGACTTTCCCATGGGATGGAACTACTTTTTGCCCCCAATATTTTTATGAATATTGCTAGCAACAACAGAATCGACTAATTTTAAATGACAGATCTACAGTAGAAAATAGGAGAATAAAACTGCTGGTAAGCTTTCTTGACTTGGGCATACATTTTTGCCAACATGGCTAACCAATGTCGATTGACGCACCCGTGCGTCACATGGTCACTTTATTTTGAATGTTGAATAGCTCGCCGTGTATTTATCCTAGAGACTTAGTTTATTGTAGTGGCTGCAGCTCAATCCCGTCTCTCCGCCATTATAAAGTTTGTGCACATGCCATAAATGGCCTTTTTCTACACACCAGAGGTTCCAAACAAGAAAATCGTAATTAAATAGTCTGTAAAACCAAAACCATGTGAGCTTCAAACGGTCACCAAACTAATATGACTCCCACAAACACTACAGCTCTACGACATCCACAAGCTTCACAGCAGTCATCTGAAGGTAACTCCATACCGACTGTCAAAATAGCAAAAGGCGTCAAATGTGTCCAAAAATAACTAACGTGACCAAAACCTGGGTCTAAACATTGAATCGAAGTTTTCTCATATCTCATAGATATAGGACAGACACTTCAAAACCTTGTTCCTTTGAGAGATTTTTTGACTCTTTTTTTTGCAATTTATGGACATGTTATTCAATGCGTTTCTATGGGCTATAGCAGTTTAGGTATAATTCAATGTTTCGGCAAAAAATAAATTATACCTGCAGGTGTCTTAAATTTCAAAATCAAATGGCTAAATTGTACATTTTTTGACCATCTTAAAGCAATTCCAGATTTTAGCTCAGTAGATTTTGTGATCTAAGGGATTAGACCTACAGGGGTTATCAAGTTAAACGGCTGCTCTTACACCTAAATTCAATTTGTTTTCGCTATGTGACGCTGTTAGTTTTGCAGCCACGATCCCAGCCATTTTGCCATCAAGATCAAAAATAGCCCAAGAAATAGGTTCAAAAACTGGAGATTTTTTTGTAAGAAAATTCTCCCCAGTTAGTCTGGTCCCATTGCTGCAACTCTCGTATGGACTCGGGAAAGGCGAAGGTCACAACGCCCGCTTAACCCGGAAGGCAGCCGCACCAATGTGTCGGAGGAAACACTGTGCACCTGGCGACCATGTCAGCGTGCATTGTGCCCTGCCCGCCACAGGAGCCGTTAGAGCGCAATGGGACAAGATCATCCCGGCCGGCCAAACCCTCCCCTAACCCAGACGACGCTGAGCCAATTGTGTGCTGCCCCATGGGTCTCCCGGTCGCGGCCGGCTGCGACAGAGCCCGGACTCAAACCAGGATCTCTAGTGGCACAGCTAGCTCTGTAATGCAGTGTCTTAGACCACTGCACCACTTGGGAGTCATCTCACGTGGCCCATTATATCGGTATTTATTGGGCTATGTCATCCAATAGGGTAGACCTAGTTATAAAGGAGAGTGGATACTTACTTGACATGAGCTACATTTTGCATAACTGGATGATTCTTCAGAGCAGGATGATTTGCAAGCAGAGTAAAATACATGTGTTATCAGTATTTATTTCCAGTCAGAGTCTATCATATTTAGGAAGTTAAGGGCAACTGCACCGTGCTTCAACGCCCATATAACCTAGTCTACGGGCTATTTAATTGAGACCAAACATAGGCGTACTTGATCTCGCACGCCCAACCAAATCTAATAATGGTAGGCTGCTGAACGTAAATCAGCAAGAATTTGGTTATTTGATTTGGTGAATATTGCGACAGAGGGGATTTTAACACACTGGATAATGAATAGCCGACAAAACAAAATACCTTTTCGAAATATTCTTGCATAACTTTGATAGGAGCAGGTAGACATAAATACATGTGTTATCAACATTGATTTCCAGTCAATGTCGGAGCCTAACCCAGCCTATTATATTTAAAGTTCATTTCCATGGAAAGACAGGCTATTTAAGTGAGACCACGCATAGCTGCATTTGACCTCGCACGCTCCAACAATAGAGGAGAGGTAGGTTACTGAACTTGAGGCAGAATTATCCTATGAGAGTGTGTGAATAGTACGACAGAGGTGCTTTAATACAATAGTTAACACATAACAAACAGAAAGACAACCGTTCGAAATCATCTGTGGCGCGAAAGAAATATTTTCATCCCAAAGTTGTCTGTCTGACCGCCCACTCCCGCTGCGCAGCGTGAAAAATGTAGACTTTGCCGCAATGCTCTCTGTCGGGGCCCGCGGGATGCCCTCGGGAAAGCGGCTCTCTAGCCCAGAGCAGAGAAACAATAGCATGCTGTTCAGGTGGCATGATAGAGCATATCTTTGCTGTGTCTCCCTCTTTTCTCCCCCGTGTCTACCCCCTCCCCCACATCTTCCTCGTGGTTCCTCAGTATTCCACTCATGTTCCTCTGCCATGTCATTCCTCTGAGACTGTCAGAAAGAGAGCGGGAGAGAGGGGGCTGGGGATTGATGGATGGAGGGAAAAGGGGGGTTGAAAGGAGGGTGGAGGAGAGCGAGAGGGCGGGATGGCCGGGGGGAGGAGGGATGCTTTGTTGATCCCACCGCAGCTTCCTCTCCCCTTTCCTCCCCTCCACCTCTCACCTCTCTCCACCTCATCAGACCAATGTAAAACAAGACCAATTAACTCCTAAAACAGTGTTGTGTGTCTGTGTACGTGTTTCTGTCAACACTGATCCTTCTGACAAGCCCCGGTCTGATCAGCCTCTATCTGCATGTCTCGATGGGGAATAAACCAACTCTACCACTCCTTCAGATGACTCCCAACAACATCACACACAGCCAGGCTACATCAACTATGTTACACTGTATGACCTCCACACCATAGCAGTCATCCTGGTAACAGAGAGCCTATACAAGGACATTCGAGACTGAAAATGACATTTTTTTTTGTGAAACCTTGCAACGTTTCCAATGACATTTGTAGTCTTGCAAACCCTGCGAGGTTTCAACCTATCGTGCTTCATACTAGATGTAATGCCGAGACCGCCAATGAGACGATATGTTGTTGTCAACGTTCATGATATATTATATCAAGCTTTAAGTCATGTTTATAACAACCCAATGTAGGCATTAGAATGCTTTCAAATGAAATGTTACTGTATGTGTTTTAACTTGGGGTCATCTTTGGGTTTCAAAATATACTGAACAAAAATATAAACGCAAAAATGTCAAAGATTTTACTGTGTTACAGTTCATATAAGGAAATGTGTCCATTTTAAATACATTCATTAGGCCCTAATCTATGGTTTCACGTGATTGGGCAGGGGCGCTGCCATGGGTGGGCCTGGGAGGGCGTAGGCCCAACCACTGGGGAGCCAAGCCCAGCCAATCATAATTTGTTTTTCCCCACAAAAGGGCTTTATTACAGACAAGTACTCCAGTTTTATCATCTGTCCGTGTGGCTGGTCTTAGACGATTCTGCAGGTGAAGAAACCGGATGTGGAGGTTCTGGGCTGGTGTGGTTACAAATCGTCTGCGGTTGTAAGGCCGTTTGGGCGTACTGCCAAATTCTCTAAAATGATGAAGGTGGCTTATGGTAGAGAAATTAACATTAAATTATCTGGCAACAGCTCTGGTGCACATTCCTGCAGTCAACATGCCAATTGCATGCTCCCTCCAAAATTTGAGACATTTGTGTCATTGTGTTGTGACAACTGTACATTTTAATGGCCTTTTGTACCCAGCACAAGGTGCACCTATGTAATGATCATGCTGCTTTTTTCCCCAGCTTCTTTATATGCCACATCTGGCAGGTGGCTGGATTATCGTGGCAAAGGAGAAATTCTCACTAAGAGGGATGTAAGCACATTTGTGCACAAAGTTGGAGAGAAATAAGCTTTTTGTGAGTGTGGAATGTTACTGGGATCTTTTTATTTCAGCTCATGAAACATGGGACCAACACTTTATATTTTTGTTCACTATAATTAGTGTACTACATTTCCAAACGCATCTTTATCATATTGCCCTGGCCTACACCCTAGCAATTGTTCATATAGTTCCTATCCCTCCTCTTTAGTGACTCCCTTGATCCAAAACACTCCATCATTCATTTGGGGGTATTATTCTCCTCAGATTGATTTTTTCTTTATGACACAATGGATTGTTTTCTCTTCCTCTCTGCATCCCCTTCCTCTAAATCATCCATCAGCGGGGCGAGAGCTACAATTATGCAGAAACACAGTGGCTTGTTATGACACTACTGAGTGCTGCGCCCCACTGCATGTTATTGACAAAATGAGTAAACCTGCTCTTTTAAGCAGCTCCCTCCATCAGTCACCCCCCCCCCTTCTCCGTTCCGCTAGATCCCTGCTCTCTTATATACTCAAACACATGCCTCTTTTCCTCTTGTGTGTGTTTCTCTCTCTCTTTCATTCTTACCTGATTTCTCTATTAGTTGAGTAATATACCGGTAAAACAGCATAGGCCATGTGAATGCATTCCAATGGTAATGCTGTGGCTTTATGCCGGAGTCTGGCCCTGCTCTTGGTCATGGTAGCGAAATGGTTTTGATGTCCAAGTAGAAAGAGAACTATATCTCTTAGGACCCTGGTTCTTCCAGACACTGGGGGCCCCCAGGGGCCAGTGGAGTGGCTCCTAGCCCCCAGCCAACCCCCTTCTCCTGGGCCAAAGCACCACGCCTGGCTGGGCAGCGGCTCTGGAGGAAGGGGGGGACAACCGCTTCCAAGCCCCAGGAGGGGGTCTGACACTGGGCCAAACACAGAGAGATGTGTCTGTAGAGCTAGAAGATTCCAGGTTCTTCCATCACACAGTGACAGACGGGATGACAGAATCTAGACTCCATTTTTAGATTTGTAGATACTTTATGGATAAGTAGCGGGAAGGAAATTCAAAGGAATGACATGTTGACAAACCATCATTTAAAAAAAAAAAAAAAAAAAAATTAAAAGTGCACTATCCATAGTTGAGTTTGGCCACACTTAAACCAACATCTTGGTGTTCTATTTGAAGGTGTGTGAGGGGGGGGGGGGTGTCCGTCATCCAGATGGTGACTGTGTTAACCCTCACAGTAGGGGTTAGTTAGAGCAAGAAGCCACAACAGAATTTTGTTTATGCTGATAGACAGTAAAAATATCGCTCTGTCAAAAGTGAAATATTAACTATCTACATTATTAATGAAAAATGTGTTTGATTTATGCAGCGTGAGAGTCAGTCAACACCTTTGTGCGTGTGTGTGCGCGTGTGAGAAGCTCTGCATGGCTATATCTCAAATTTCTGTATTAGAATTGAACTTCTTCCATAAAGCTAATCAGACTCTTGACATTTTCCTAATCTGCAATTATAACTATTTCTGAAATGGCACTCTTCATTTACCCTCAACAAGTGGGTTGCAGGCCAGGCAGTAACATGCACTCAGCTGTCTCCTGTCCATCAACCTGCTCTTTACTGTTCCTCCTTTTTCCTCCTCCCCTTTACCTCTCTCCAGACAGTTGTTTACAACCTCTATCTTTTCATCAATGGCCTCCGTTCCTTCTTGTTCTTCTCATGCCCCCACTACCCCTCTCTATGTATCCCTCTTTCTCTATCTTCTGCACTCTTTCCCTATCTCTCTCTCTCTCTCTCTCGCCCTCTGTCACTTTGCTCAGCCCCATGGGTGGCTCTCCCTTACAGAGAGTGAAAGAGCAGTGGACTGGAAAGGACTGTTGCTCCCTCTTCCCTTCCCTCTCTCTTTCTCCCTAGCCAGAGCGGCCCAGTTCTAAGATAATTGTCTCTGTGTATTCCCTGTTCTTCTGCAGGATAATCCCCAACTGGGGCTGTTTAGCCTCACATAGATAGTGTTTCCCCATCTCTCTCTCTCGCTCTTTCATCTCTTTTGATTATGTCCTATTTATTTAGCCCTGTTTATTAAAAATGGGTATAAATGCTGTAATAACCTTTAATTAATTGTTAGACTAATAAGAGGTTGAATTAAATACTGTACATGTTTGATGATACATGAGGAGAATAGTCAGGACAAGAGATGTTGAGCTGAGATTCAGTGTGGCTGTGCATGAATGCATACGTAGAGTAAGTAACAAAAAATCCCTGTTGTTTCTTCTCCTACCACAGTCTGTACGGCCGACACATGCAGGCCAACCCCGAGCCTCCGAAGAAGAACAACGACAAAACCAAAAAGATCAGCCGCAAGCCCCTGGCCGCCAAAAACAAATGAGAGAGAGGAGGATGAGAAGGAGGAGGAGGAGGAGGAGGAGCTGACTGCTTGTTTGCCCCCTTTTTATGTATTTATCAGAGGAACACAGAACTACATTTTATACTGCTCTATGTTCAGGATGTCACGCTAGTGTTAATGGTAGTCCACCATGCATCTTTAACTGCCACAGAGGCCAATGTTATTACAGCACCCTTTTAAGCAGACCAAAGGACTGATTCAGTCAACCCATCCTCTTCAAATCAATTCATAAAGCGTCTTTTATTAACTTTTCTCAGACAGTGTGATTTTAAACCATCAGCAATTTGTTTCTTAACTTAATTTGGAAGATAAATCATTTCCCAAGCCATATGTGTAGTGGTGAAGTCGTTACACAGGTTGACGGGCTCTGGCCCCTGTGGTCCCACAGTAACTGAATTAGCTTGTCCTGGTGGGGGAGACTATTGTGAAACAATGCTAATTTGTGTAGCTATCTGCCGACACAAAACGCCTTGTAGAGTAACCACCAGAGAGACGGCATTAGCTTCACCCCGCATTTGATTTGATCCAGCTTACCAGAGAGCGAGCGAGACGAGGGGTGAGGGGAGGGACTCCGGGTGAGGGAGGAGAGTGGGGGGGGTTTAGGAAGGAGAGCAGGCCATTTTGGAGAGAGGGGATGAGGGAGGGTGAGGAGATAGGAGTAGGCCATTTGGAGATGTTCATATCCGACCCCTCCAGCACTCCCTGGTGACTCCTTGTCTCCACTGTAGTGAGACAGGTTGTGTAAAGGCAGCCGCTGCAGCCCGAGTGGATGGAGGGATTTTAGACGGCTTTAAAGGGTCTTAACTGCATCTGTAGTATCCTGCCCTCGAGGGGAGTAGAGGGGTATAAAGTCACTGACTGTTACCTTTTCCTGCATTTGCTCTTCTTAGTCTTGTTTTCTAACACAGGGATATGTATCCTCACTGTCTCTTGTGGTCAATTGTACATGTTCGCTGTCTACAAGCTATGGGAGCCAGCAGTGGCCAAAATGCCCCCAGAGCTCATTTTTATAAAGGATAACAAGTAGCTTTAAACAATGGGGTGGCCATGTACCTCAGATATCAGTCATATGGGACATAACACTGAAACAATATGGCGTCCTAAAGTTGCAATCCACTATAGTCTGGTACGGTGCTCGGTCATAATCCACTTTGTAAAGCCGTTGTCCAAGTCTTTTCAATGACCTGGAGATACTGGAGTATTTTGATTGTTCCATTTTGTCAAGTGTCTTTGAAATACGTCCGCAACTATCTGGGACAAGCCATAGAATAGCCATTGATAGCCTGAGTCTTTACTGAAAGTGTTATTTTTAAACGTGCCTCGGAAACGCACGCTTCCTGACAGCTGTCCTTAACATTTCAGCTTAATAATGTCAATGAAAAGAATGTACTCCTTTTGTTATGCTTTTATCAAGCCATGCGCCAGATGCCACAATATACTGTACGTTACATGTGTTCTGTTTTCAATATTTTAAATAAAGCAAAATCCATTTGGTTTGAGTTTAGATTTTGGTCCAAATCTGCTGTATAACTTTGATAACCCCGATGGGTGTGGTTTCTAGGAGAGTTAAACACTGAACTTGTGGACACGCAGCAAGTCAGTCATGGAGATCACACACCCTAAGACGACCATGTCACGCCTCACACACCTGTCCTACACACACACACACACCTCCCCTGTTGTCATGACGGCGGGTGGAGGGAGGCGATGAGATCTCCTTAGAACTGACCTTTCAGCGGTGTCTCCTGGTAACCAGCTGATGACTCTTAGGATGGTGTGTGTGTGTGCGTGCGGGTGTGGATGGGCGTGTGTGTCAGTTGGCCGCCGTGGGGCTGCCTGTCCTGCTCGTTCACACACCACGCTCACAAGCACAGCGGGCACATCTGTCCATCTCTTAGAGCAGACGCAACAACTCAGAAGATGGAGCTGGAGACCTGACACGCATCCACACACCCCCTCTGCTCTCACACACACACACCACTCACCTCGCCCCATCGTGCCAGCATACCCCTTACCCATTCCTCCTCAGTGCTACTCTCGATGTCTCTCATACCTGTCTCCAAACACTGTCTATGCTACCTTCTCTCCGTTCCTCATTAACACCAGTAAATCATCCTCTTCTCCTTATCCAAACATCACTCTGTCCCCTGTGTTCATCCACAGCCTGTCTCCCTCTCCAATCTACTCTCTCTGCCCCATTGTCTTCTAACTGGTGGCATCACTTCTACGTGACGCATGTCCCTCAACCAACAGTGCAGATGGATTCGTCACGCTTTCCAACGTACGACAATGCCCTCTGCCCTCTATGCTCTTCCTCCTCCATCCTTCTCTTCACTATACAATACTTTCTGGTTGTTATGCTCTTCCTTCCTCTTACTCCTTCAGTCTGGTCAGAGGGTTTAATCTGATCCCTCAAAAAATCTGAACAATTACAAGTCCAAAACAGGGTGTGGTTTTTAAACTTTGCAAAAGGTATTGGCAATTCATTACTGTCTGAGAGTTTAGAACCAATCCATCTATTTGTGGATCTAGAATAATGGCAACCTGACCCATTCTCTACAGCGGTTCAATTGTGTTGTCAGCCTCCATTAGAATGGGAGGACTGGCCTGAGAAATGGAGCTCGTCAAGGGAAATGCATCATTATGCGAACGGTGGATCAGTCAACGACAACAATGAATCTATGACCTTTTCCAACTATTGTTGTTTTAAGTTAAAACTTCATGCTGCATTGGAATAGATTTGATTCTGGCCCCCTCTTTGATTTTGGTAAAAGTCATTACCTCAACATTTTGTTTTTTAAGCTCGTTTTTATTTCCTTTCTCCTACTCCTTCCTTTAAACAGATGTTATTCCTTCGTTCCTTCTTCTCAATTCATCTCACGGCCTCAAGGACACAATAGGTCCCCAGCTAACCAAGGCCATTGATTTTCACTGGGTGATTTATAGGGTCCAGTGTGTGTTAGGGTAGACCTGATTGGCTAGGGAACCTGCTCTATGCCACCTTAATGGGTGAAGAGTCGTGGATGGCATATGGCCGATTTGGTGCCTACAGGCACCTATGCCACCCAGACCATGCCAATCTATAGAATATGAGTACCAGAGAACGTGTGTGTGTGCGCAAAATCGGTCTTGGGTGGCCTTAAACAGTGAAATATTGTCACAGCCACCTTTATGGTCCCAGCGTTACGTCAAAGCTCTTCACACAGGACGTGCTGCTTTTATGCATCTAGCAAATCGTTATCCTTATGACCTGCCGTCTGCACACAGAAGAGTGCGCAGTGTGCAGGGCTTTGCGCACATCCAAGTGCAACACAGCAATCGTGTTTGTGGTAACAACCTGTTGAACGTGTGAAAGGAGCGTAAAGAATATCACCTAAACTGTTCAAATGTGTACCTCATATTTACCTTGGATACCAGGGCCAAGCAGCAATAAACTACATTAGGATATAGTTTGTGCTTACCACAGCAATGTGCTATAATTTATCTTCTGCTGTTATGATATTGACAGAAGTGTCATTATAATGATCGCCCTGTTACCTTCGAAGCTCCTTGTCAGGGACTTGTTTAATGTATCAACTAAGTGGTCTCAATAATATTTTTATTTTTTTGGGGGGGGCGGTATAATAACCCGGAACCATGGTTTGATTTAAAGGACATAAGAGTCCGCGACCAGCGATTGCCTCCTCGCGGCTCCTGATGTCCTAGTTTGAGTTACAGGAATGTAACCATGTATTAATCATGTTTACGTGTAAATCATAAGTGCTGTATTGATTGTAGTCTAAAGAAACACATAGAGATGTTGCCACATAGCCCTGAGTAAACGCTAAAGTAAAAATAATCCAATGTGTCTAAGCTTGAAACATTTATATCCTCTTTAGCAGTGATTAATGCCATCTTTGTCCAAGGCCTGATTGCATCCCTCCAAGCCTCTCCTCCTCCTAGTGATGCCAAGTCTGAGTTTTGGACCGAGCGAGATATCAAGATAAAGGAATGGGTGGTGTTACTCTGCACTATATTTCCATCTTTTATAAGACGGTGCACTATCTTGCCCTCCCTCTCTGTTTTTCTTCTCTCTCTGTGCAGTGCAGAGTACTGCGCATACAACTCTGTAAGCTACGCGCTCTGATCAGAGGCACTCCGCTCTCCACACAGGGCTTAATGACATTACCAGCGGTTTATAGAGTCGTGCTTACACCTGATATGCTGCTATTCTTTAACAAACTCTGGACTGTGTACACAGTGGTAGACCTTTAGACCAGTTGGCTTTGGATATAAGCTGTGGATCGTTGGAGAATAAAGCAGAGAAAGGAGTGCGTTCTCCCACCGAAGTGTTTTTGTGTACTACGCGTCCACACGTGGCTGCTTACAGCAGGGCTTTAAAGTACAGCCGCCACCTCACAGATGCTGAAGACAGTGTTTTTTTAAGCACTGACGACTTAAAGCGCGAGCAGCCAGGAAAAGGGCTGAACTTTCCGATTCGGTGAGACTTAAATAAGCAAACATCAGCACAAAAAGTAAAGAGCGGAAAGAAGAAAAAAAAGACGCGCAGGGGGCTTGGCCCAAAAAAAGTTCATTACCATTAACTTACCAACAAACCAATATTGGCTGTATATTTTTTTCTTTTTAAAAGCGTACCTCATCAACCACCAAGATTTCACCCAAAAGCAGACAAGAGGATCGCCCTGCGCTGACGAGACTGGTCGGCAGGAAGCGGCTAATAGCGGCTGGAGTGCTTGGAGTCGTCATGGTGTTAGTGCTGGTGATTCTGATCCCAGTTCTGGTTAACTCCGCTGGAACTTCAGCGCACTATGAGATGCTGGGAACCTGCAGGATGGTATGTGATCCATATGGAACCAAGTCACCGACCGCTACGGCAGACACGGTGCGAGCGGACAACAGCCTCATGCAGTCTTTACCAACTTTTATAACAGGTCCGAAAGGGGAACCGGGCCGCCCGGGGAAGGCTGGACCCAGAGGCATCCCAGGTGATCAGGGCCCGCCCGGTCCGATGGGGCCACCCGGGGAGAAGGGGGAACCGGGACGGCCTGGACTACCGGGGCCACCGGGACCCAATGCCGCGGCAGGGGCTATCAGCGCGGCTACGTACAGCACCGTTCCCAAAATCGCGTTTTACGCAGGCCTTAAAAAACAGCACGAGGGCTACGAGGTGCTGAAATTCGACGACGTGGTCACTAATCTGGGGAACCATTACGACCCCACAACCGGGAAGTTTACCTGCTCCATACCTGGGATATACTTCTTCACTTATCACGTCCTGATGCGGGGAGGGGACGGAACCAGCATGTGGGCAGATCTCTGCAAAAACAATCAGGTATGGACCGGTGCACAAAGAATTACGCACACACTGAGGCACATATTGTTGTAGCCTTTGTGTGTTTATTGGCAAATATAATGTTTCAACCTTTGTCACTTGTCACTGAACTGAGTGATCTCTTTTTGTCACTGAACTGGCGTTCGAGTGATCTCTTTTTTGTTTCATGGGAAAATAAGTAGGAACCGAAAAGTGACCAAATGCATAAACCATTAAAACAGACAATGCTCAACATGATAAATATAATGCTATTAGCTTATTTCATGAGTGTAGCTGAAGTCAGTTTTACGCATGTATGAATGTTTCTATTTAAATAATCACTCCAGCATATATAGTAGCCTTTTGGCTAAAGCCAGGCGACAATAAAACGAAAGTGACACTTTTACCCACTCAAACATTGCGTTGAACTTCCTCAGTCATGCCCGTGTGCGCGCTGACAGGAGGCGTGTGGATGCTTGATTGAAGATGCCCGGTGTTGGGTGTAATTGATGCAAACGGCAAAAAAATTGCGGCAAAGATTGTCCATTGTTATCATAATACATTTTCAACACTAATTGGGTTAATGAGTTGACATTGGTTTGACATTCAATTTTTTCCTAAGACTGAATGATTGAGTTTAACGAAACGAAACAAATCTCTATTTTACTTTTCACACCAATTTGAAAAGTTTTTTTTTAAAGGCCAAATAATAACATGTATTATACCCTTTCCTGTCTTTTTGACTTGATTACATTATGATAAATCTGATAGAAGATCATCCTAACAATAGTTTATTATTTTCATTACAAGTTTAAAAAAAAAAAGAAAAAAAAGAAATAGGCCTATCATATTTCTTTTTTACAAAAAGCATTATTGTTATTATTATTATTATAATAAAATCCTTAATCATAATATAATTAGAATATGTAGATTTAGCAATATATTGTTACTCACACTGTATATGGCTACAAATCATATTTTATCTCCTTTTTCAACAGTGCTTCAACGATCAGAATTGACAGAATCTGCTCATAATACTAGCTGCTGTCAGAGAGCACATCTAATCCCTATTCCCTCGGGACATCCCGTGTCACCAAGCTACTGTGAGTCTCCTCGACTCACAGAGCCCGCTTCGCCATGCGCATCTCCCTGTCAACGGCTACTGCGCTCGGTGTAGCGGGCGACCAGGCAGCCACTTAGGCTGAAGCCCGCAGCTCATTCTGCACAACACAGCTACAGTACGGACCAATCAGTTCGCAGCACAGACAGACAGGTTCATCTGAAGCAAAAATTGTACTTTTGGTGTGTAAAAAAAAAAAGAAAACAGACAAAAAACTAAGACTCTGCCAAGAGGCTCTGTGTTCTGTTTTTATTGTCACATCCAGTGTTTGAAAACAGCATGCTGAGCTGAGGACTAGTAGAGGTCAACCGTGAGCTAAAGCAGAAATAAACAATTACAAATAATAAAATAAATGCTTTATTTATTCACTCACTCAGATAATTAAAATAATTTGGATTACACTAAAATATGCCTTTAGGCACGAGCGTTTACAGTATGATTTTAAAATAAAGTCGTCGTTAAATAATTCAGATGCTATTCATCATTTTATTATAGTGAATTAACAGGGCTTGCTGTGCATGCCTTTAGTGGCATTTAAAGGTTGTTCTCCATTTGAATCTCCACACACAGAACATCAAAATAGTTTTATGCAAACAGTGGATTTATAGCAAATCTCCTCATTTACAGTCTCATGTTACACCTTACAAAAGGTGTCTGAGGAGACTCATTTGAATAAACAACAACCCACAATTCCCTGCTATGTTTCACTTTCTAGATCGTAATGATATTCATGTTCATCAATCAATGAAGACTGATGATTAGGCTAATTAGGGCGATATTGCCGAACAATTTCTCTGGTCGATGACAGGTCTGGATAGGTGTAGCCTAATTGGGCTTAGGCCTATCCTTCATATGGAAGTCTACCATCCCCTTTCTCTATGTGATGTTGATATAACGTTTTTATTGGTGGTTTTAATTCATTGTGGTATTTTGTTATCTCGCTCAAATAGTTGTTTTAGCAATAGTTAGGGTCAGAATGCAGAATTCAAGGCTCTTCCTGATTTTGAAATCTTCCTGACAAGCCTCTGGTGTCCGGGTAGGCTTATTGTGTATTGGAGCTGTCCATGGGGCTGAAACAGTGATCGCCTCTTCTTTATAATCTACATCGGAAGCAAGACCAAGTCCTACCCTATGACTCTATGTTGTTTTTAGAAGAGTGAGCAGTCCACTACAGTACTGCAATTTGGAGTCATAAACATTAGATTATGTACACATGTTGTATAAAAACTCCCCAGAAGGCAATTCAATTAAGTTGCATACTGACATAAAATGAATCTTTAATGTCATTTGCATTAAACATTTATGAAACTAAAGATAATGTTCTTGTAAAAAATGTAAGCAAAGTTGTTAGTGTTAATCCCACACAATATTTGAAGTTAACTGATAACTGAAACATTGCTAGTCTGGCAACCTTCGGGGTGGAGAACCTGTTATGGGACTCCTTGGGTTAAGGTGCTGATTCTATTCCATTCAATATGACTTTAATTATCCACTCAAGGGAAATTAAGAAAGGCATATTGCATATCAACATGGCTATTCTCCTCTAGGCTTGAGCCAGTGCCACAGTGAGTTGATGGCAGTTAACTATATACACCTGTCTCCATTACCCTGTAGGTTTGAGCCAATGCCATGTGTTCATGATAACAAACTGTGTCTCCATACATTCCCCTCTAGGTTCAAGACAGTGCTAACTGTACCCATTACTCCATTCCCTTGTGGGTTGGAACCAGTGTTAACTAATTATAAACATGAACTAACTATGTAAACATGTCTCCAACCCTCTAGGTTCGAGCCAGTGCCATAGCCCAGGACGCTGACCAGAACTATGATTATGCCAGTAACAGTGCCGTGCTGCATCTGGAGCCTGGAGACGAGGTCTACATCAAACTGGACGGGGGCAAGGCCCACGGGGGCAACAACAACAAGTACAGCACCTTCTCTGGATTCATCATCTATGCAGATTAGCTAACAGACCTAGCCTCAAACCTCAGTCAACCTACAGCCTCACCTCTCAGTCAACCGACAGCCTCACCTCTCAATCATACGGAACACCCTCTCCATGATCTGTCCTATAGTAACTATAGTAACTATAGGCCCTAGTTACTAAAGCTACCATAGTGACTAATACTATATTTGAGAGTTGAGGCTATAGGACCTAGCCTCAACTCTCATTCCTCCCTACAACCTCAACCCTCAGTCACCTACTTACAGAACACCCTCTCCATCTATATGATCTAGCCTCAACTTTCAACCCTCAGTCATCTAATATCGCAAGCCCTCCCCATTACCCCCCCCCCCCGATTGTATGGAAGGCTGTAGAGGGTGGGTGTTTCACAACGACAGAGTAATTGAGTTTTGTCCAATCCTGCTACTGGATCCAAAGCTGCCTGAGGGAACTGCCTGTGTGTAAAGAAAATGAAAGAAGAATTGAAGAAGAAGAGTTACGGAAGGAAAATGTCAAAACATAAATTGTAAGTCAAACAGAAGTGCTGGCCTTCATTATTCTACCACCAAAGCAGTAAACTAGTGTACATCTTTGTTTGTGTAGCTATATAAACGAAGCCTAGTCGTGTGATGACGAGAGTTTTTATGAACACAGAACCAGATGATTGTTTGCAATAACCCACATAAACAAACCATAATTGTCCTTGCTGTGCGTGACGTGTTAAAACCGAAGGCAATACAATACTTTCTGAGGGTTGCCAAGCAACTCGGATGCTTACATGTTGGAGAAAGGTTGGTTGTGTTGTTGTAGGGTTGTAGTGAGAGGGGGGACGATGACATCATCTTAAATCTGGTTTCAGTTCATGGTTGGGAATGGACTGTGTATATGGTGAAGTCTCTACTAAGCTCTATAAATAGTCATTCCTTTCCCTTATTTAATTAAGTAGACTTTAAGGCCTTATTAAAAAAAATACCTTCAACATCATATTTAAAGGGATAGTTCCTTTATGGCAGAGCTGCTTTCTTATGGTTATAGCAGACACAGCATTTTTGTTTACAAAAGGTACACATGGTTTCTATACATTTTTAGAAAAAAAAGGTGCTATCTAGATCCTAAAAGAGTTATTTGACTGTCCCAATAGGAGAACCCTTTGAAGAACAATTTTTGGTTCAAGGTAGAACCCTTTTGGGTTCCATGCAGAACGGGTTCTAGTTGGAACAACAAATGGTTCTAGTTGGAACAAAAAGGGTTCTCCTACGGGGACAGCTGACAAACCCTTTTGGAACCCTTTTTTCTAAGTGTACAGTATGTATACTTTTTCTGAAGGTCAAGCCTAGACTGTTTAGTGGTTAGGTCCACTTAGAACCACCTTGTTTTACACTAGATGAATCATCGAGTGCTGTGTGGGAGTGGCGCTACCTGACGTGAAACAATGCTTAGCCCCATTAGTTCAGCACAACAGTGTGAAGTTACAGTATTGGAATGCTACTGGAGGAAAGCACTATGCAGAACTACGAGTAGGACTACTATGTAAATGTATATGTATGTATCCTAAAGAAAGTTTAACGAGAATGTGGATAGCACCACTGAATTATTGTGTAAATATTGTAGTGATTATGAAATTGTTCTTATTTTTTGCCCCTATAAATGTACAAAACTGTTGAAAGAAAGAGCACGGGTTGGATAACCTACCGCTTCGTATTAGAACCATAGTCTAACTTAATGGGACATGCAGTACCAGTCCTATACTTACTGATATGTGTGTGACTATGTCTGCGTCTGAGATGGCACACTATTCCCTATATAGTGCACAGCTTTTGATCCGAACCCTATGGGCCCTTGTCAAAAGTAGTGCACTATATAGAGAATAGGGTGCCATTTCAGACACAGGCTATTAGATCAGGACACGTTCTTCTATTGTATTCCCTGGACACACTTCACCTGTGTACTGTTTACTCAAATCATGTTGCCATTAAATGGACAAATCGAATCAGATGATCAGATTCCTGTCTTTATTTATTTTTCTGATTTAGTAATATGTATTAAGATACAACCATTAAAACAACTGTCTGGATGGGTGCTCAGTCCTCACTGGGTTGGTTGGAGGGGATAAAGGAGTGTCCTCAAACTTTAATCAGATAGAATGTCAATGTTTCAACTCACCAAACTTTCTGTCTGTGAAGGGTGGTCGGTTACACAGGAGAGTAAAGTCACTGAAGTGTTCAGTCAATTTTAAGTAAAGGCATCCTCACATGTAATTCCTGCACAGTAATTGTGCAAGTCTTGTAGAACTCAGAACGTGAGCTTCTACAGTTCAGCCACAGTGTTTCTCCTCCAGGAGGTCTCACAGTATGACAACGGATGTAGCCAGTTCTTAAAGAAACGAACCAACCCACACTTTCCTCAGTGGTTGAATTGTTCCCCATCTGTGCCTCTTGGGAGTGAATGGAAAATTCTGGTACACCAAGTTCTGTCCATTAGGAGTGAGGATTATTTGGTCATGGGCATAGGTTAGTACTTGTCACTGACTCTCTCTACACCTCTTATAGAGACACATAGAGCTTGATTCAAGCCGTGTCGCTGAATTTAAAGGTAATCTCCGACATATGCAGCATTTACTGTCTCTGCTAACGTGGGAACCGTTGCCTTTAAATGTATTTTGCACTGTGGCGCAGCTCTTCAGCACTACGGATTGAATTGAGCCCTTATATTTGCTTTGTTGTGAGTCACTCTGGCTCACCGCAGAGTTCCAAAGGGCCATATGGGCACTTTAGAAGTCATCTGAGTGGAAAACAACATTGGACAGACTCAGACAGAGAGAGAGGAGAGAGGAAGAGAAGACTGGAGAGCGTGAGGGAATAGGTGAAGGAGAATGGTGTCAGGGAGGACAATGCAGCGGTGTCAGGGAGGACAATGCGACAGCCTCACACCTCTGTTTAGCGCTCCAGATGGGGCGTCGGTCTGGCCGGTGGTACAGATGTCAGATCTTAATTTGAGCCAGTTCGCTGCGGCAGGAAAACAATCCTGCATCAACAGGAAATGAATTATTATGTGGATTATAACTATTGGATATTTTCGTATTGTAGGGGTTAATACATTTTTTTGTAAGAGAAAATCAAGTCTGAAATGTAAAAGTGGAAATAAGAAACTTCAGAAGCCTTTTTAAACCTCAAATAAACTACAAGTTTGACATTTCCTGCATTTCAGGAAATATCTCCTGCAACAGGGTGATCAAATTAAGATACTTCATCTGTACAGGGGAGGGGTGTGTCTGGTTATGGACAGGACAGGACAGAACACAACTTGACATCTTGATTTATTCCTTTAATTTCCAGCAAACTCTGTTTACAAAACAACATTCCCACTCTATACAACACAGCAGGGGTCAAGGGTTATACACAGACAGGGTTATGTAGTCAATATTGAATATTACATAATGTTATATTGATAAATGACTGCATTGTCATGGCTTGTTAGTATGGTGGTGATTAAAAACATATGTCGATGCACAATGCTGCTGTTTTGGGGAGATTTCCCTTCAGAAGGTTTTTGAAACCTGAAAGATTTATTTTGTACTGTCAGAAAAAGGTGAATGAAATATTCACAGAATCCTGGCTGTTCCATTATCTGATCATGCAGTACTAATTTAACCACATCCCCCAGGCTCAATCGCTACCACCTTATGTTGGCTGGGGACGAGATTTGTCCTATAGGCAAGTAAACATCATTGGATGACGTAGTAATGACAGCGAATTATATTTGAAGTGAATTTAATGTTTAGATTATTAAAACGTCGTCCTGGAGGTGAGATTGGGCCAATCAGTGAGCTGTGGGTCATAGGTCAAAGGTCATGACACTTTGTGAGGTCAGAGTGATTCCCAAATGACCCTGCAGGAACACGTACCAGGATGGTAACAATACCACACATAGACATACCTCTGAGGACGATCTGTGATATCTACAGCCTTCATGCAACATGTCCGTACACTGGCGATCAAAGCGTCTCTTCTCACACACACACACACACACACACACACACACACACACACACACACACACACACACACACACACACACACACACACACACACACACACACACACACACACA